>NC_067232.1:9430000-9485000 GCF_019924925.1 Ctenopharyngodon idella | reverse complement strand
ATGATGCTTTTACATCCTGTTTGAAAGCTCTAGTCCCCATTCATTGTAATTGCATGGAAAAGAGCAACAAGCACATTCTTCAGAATTTCTCTTTTTGTGTTGCACAGAAGAAAGTCATATGGGTTTGAAACAGCATAAGGGGGAATAAATGATGACAGAATATTTATTTTGTGCGAACTATCCCTTTAAGGCATTTCATTCTGTTACCGCATACATTCCTCATCCTTCTATAAAGCCTTGGACGTCAATATAAATCTATTAATGGTTCAGCTCTAAGCCTCCCCGGATGGTTCTTTTGATGTGTCTGAATTGGTAAATTTGTGCAGGAGACACATAGTCTTAGTCTGACAGGCACCACTCTGCCCCATAGGATTTTCACAGATGAAGACTCTCACCTGCAGAAAGTAACGATCTTCCATTCTCTTTATACAGCTCTGCAAAGAGAGCGAACTAGCACTGCTCTACAGCCCCAGACATCAAAGCCGGGGCAGAGAATCACACTCTGCTCCACTGTATATACAATGTTCCCCAAGCATTCTTCTGCACTGTGATCCAAGACTCGGCTCCATTACATGTGCACCCCTGGTGTGGCCCCTTGAGCAACGGAGAGAGTTTGAGAGGGGAAGAGGCTGACACTTACCAACAGAGAGAGCAGTTGTTAGGTGCTGCCTCCATTGGGAGGTTAAATTACTCCTCTAGAGCTCGGTAGGCCTACAGCTTTGAACAGTTGCCACTTTTAAGCAAATGCATATTGTTGCAAGAAGATATTGAGAGGCTTAATGAGGCTGATTGTCTAAAACATTTTTTAGAGCAACTTCTTACATCTTAAGAGTAATTTAGTTGGTGTTTCAGCCAAAAAATAAATGACTTTCCAAATCTAGATGACTTTCTTTATTCTCTGGAACACAAAAGAACATTCTCCATACAATGGAAGTCAATGGTCACCAAAACTGTGGTTACTAACATTCTTCAAAATATCTTTTGTTGTGTTCCATAGAAGAAAGTCATACATGAGAGTAAGTAAATGATGACAGAATTTTCATTTTTGGGTGAACTAAAGCAAGCAAAAGGATGTCTTTGCTTCTGCAACCTTTTTTCCCTAAACTTCTGTTCTTTTTTTCCATTTGTCGCTGGCCCATGGTGCCTTCACAGACTCTTTTTCAAAGTGGTGAGGGGGCCCAACCTTGGACTCAAACCGGACTCTTTTATTGGAAACACATGTGCACTCTGTAGTTGGAACTCCTCTGTGAAGAAAATCACTTAGCTCTCTTCAGCACACAAAGGCCTTTCCCAGTTCATATTTTTTGCATGGAAACTTAAATTGGGGAAAAGCTGGTGCCTAGAACCAGACATCAGACTAGAAGACGAAACGTTCCATGACCTCATGTTTGACTTGACTTACTTCTTTGCTTTCCTTTGAAAAAAGTCTCTCGTGTCCATCTGACCTTTCTCGATAAAGAGTTAATATATTTTTTGTCTTTCATGGAAGAGCTAGTCTCAGTGGAAAGGGGAGTAAAATGGCAAATGTTACACGTGTATCAAACTTGGCAGGGGGAAACGTTTGGACGAAAGGAAATTTCAGTTGAAAAGAAAGGAAAGTTTGAAAGCTCTGAAGGCTCATGAGATTAACAAGACACATACCAGGGAACACTAAACTCTCCATGGTGAATGGGCGCAACATCTGTGTCTGATATTCAAAACGTAGAGAATGGAAGTAGGACATCTCAATACCTCACTGTATGCGATTGAGGATTTAGATATGTGTGAGTGTAAAATCCTCCTCATTGTTCTGGATTTCTGCAGAGGGAATGTTTAATTTACTTTGAGCAGAGAGAGGTTGTCTGATTAATGATTGCTAAATACCTGCAGGTTTTGGAGATGATGTGCAGTGCAGTGAGAAGCCGAAAACAGCCCCATCATTAAGCATGCTCCTCCGTTTCTTGACAGAAGTTTAATTGAATGTTAACATCCAAAAGCGGCAACTTCTCGGACAACTGCGCTGCCAGGAACGGTTTGTTTCCTTCCTGAGTTGATGAAGGGTCACAGCCAATTAGGCGCCTTGAAAAAGAAAAGAGTAACAGACTCACCTTTGCATTCCTGGAGAGCAGCGGACTGGCATCCACTTCCGTATTGCGCAGGAAGCGGTGCGTTTCTCATGAAGCCAGAGCAGTTAGAGGTTACACCCAAATGCTGACGGTGAGCTTTAGCAGGATTTTTGTGAAATCACACCTTTCCTCTTCCTTCCACCCAAATGTTGTTTACTGCAAACGCGAAGGGGTGGAAACTCTAGACCGTACCGTTGTTGACTGCCCTGTCTGTGGCTGGAGCACGTGTGCTGTGTCTCAGCTAATATTTCATCATTTGTGCCTCATAGGGAGTTGAAGAGCAGAGTAGATCATAACAGCTCTAATCTTTGGTTTGATCAGTCCACTGGCCTCCCAGCAGGGGCTCCCAATTCTCTTCAGGCACTCTCGTTTATCAGAGTGCTCTTGTCTTATCTCAAGACCTCATAATCTAAAAGGGTAGGTGATACACCATTTCCCACACTGTTCTCAACCATGCTCTTTATTTATGTGACCTATAAATCCATTCAACATGGTTTCACTTAAGAAAAAAAAAAAAAAAAAAATTACCTTGTCTTGCGCTCACTACATGCAATACACACGCATGCGAAAGAGCTAAGGGTCATAAAGGTCAGCTAGTCAATTAGTGATATGCTAGGTTATCTAGATATTTTTTTCTTTTATATGTGTATGTATAATATAGTCACCTTTGTTCAGGGTCTTAAAGTTGGTTGCTTGAACAACTACTAAGCCTTAATTAGACTAGTTTCAGAACAGAGATGAAGCGCAACAGGAAGGATAAGAACACTCTCTCTCTCTCTCTCTCTCTATATATATATATATATATATATATATATATATATATATATATATATATCAGACATAGACTTTACTTGGGTGGGCCGCCCAGGTATATTAACGGCCGCCCAAGTATATTTGAAGACACATTTATGCTTTTATTTTTATCCTCTACTACTTTTGTATCCGCCCAAGATAATGAAATCATCCGTGATTGATTAACTAGTGAAATCTCCCCTCGCCTTAGGCCGGGTTCACACCGCATGCGTCAGCGGCGCGTGAGCGTGAACTGCAGCTGCAGAGACGCACGAGTATTCACACTGGAAGCGTTTGTACAGCGTCACAGCAGCGGCTCCAAGCTGCATATAAAGTGAGCATTACTTTACAAAGACAGCTATAAATTTGTTTTTATAAGTTGGTCATTTATAAACTTGATAGTCTTGAAAGTTTGTTAACATGCAAGGTGTACAACATTCGCATATAAATGTTAAATAAAAATAAATAGCCTTGTGTTATCCATTGCTGCACACAAATGAGGTAAGCTTTGAGGTAAGTTTTATTTTTATTTAACGTTTATATGCGAGTGTTGTACACCTTGCATGTTAACAAACTTTCAAGACTATCAAGTTTATAAATGACCAACAAATTTATAGCTGTCTATGTAAAGTAATGCTCACTTTATATGCAGCTTGGAGCCGCTGCTGTGACGCTGTACAAACGCTTCCAGTGTGAATACTCGTGCGTCTCTGCAGCTGCAGTTCACGCTCACGCGCTGCTAACGCTGACGCGTGCGGTGTGAACCCGGCCTGAAGCGGGGGTTTCGGCGCCGAGTCTATTTTTGCTGCGCTGCTGACGCTAAATTAAAGTGAAAGCACACTTTTGATGGACAAAATAAATACAATTTCACACAAAAAGTGTTCAAAATGCACAGAATAAGCATGTCTAATGTGTTTTAACAAGAATTTGAGTATGACAGAAAAGAAAATTAAGAATCAAAAATAATTATAGAAGATTTACCCATTTAAACTTGTTTTTAATTATTCAGTTTGGGTTAAAGTATGGTGTATTATAAAAAACTAAAGTAAACTAGCCAGAAAATGATATATAAAGATTATTGTAGTTATTACACAGACAGCTATATAGGCTCTAGCATACCCAAATCAAACCCGAGTTTGCTGGCTTTTTTCGCCGAGTTTGCTGTCTTGTAAACATGTTCACGCGGCAGATGATGTAAAACACAAAGCTTACCTCATTCGTGTGCAGCAATGGATGACACAAGGCTTTTATTGATTTATTTATTTATTTATTTACGTTTATATGCGAATGTTGTACACCTCCCCATATTAACAAACTTTCAAGACTATCAAGTTTATAAATGACCAACTTATAAAAACAAATTTATAGCTGTCTTTGTATAGAAATGCTCACTTTATATGTAGCTTCGAACCGCTGCTGTGACGCTGTACAAACGCTTCCAGTGTGAATACTCGCGCGTCTCTGCAGCTGCAGTGACGACGTAGTTACGCTCACGCTTGCAGTGTGAAACAGGCGTTACGCGTTTCGTACCTGCTCATTATGTGTGCGTCAGAACTGTTTACTCCCGCTGACATTCCCACGTGCGCTGCAGAGACGCGGTGGATATTTCACAAAGAGCGCTGCATGTTGCAAACATTTTTTTACAGTCTATGGTTGCAAAGTCACATGGCGGCGCTGTTGCACGTTCTACAGGCTCACGCAACAGTGCTTCAGACTGCTTCAAAGGGATTCTCAATCAATGAAAAGCGCAGATTTATGCCAAGTGATTGATAATGAACTCAGGTTGATGAATTTTGACAATGTCTACTTTATGGCCATTATATAATATGTTTTAGACGGTTGTAAGAATCTGAAGAATCAGCCCGCAATTGTGTAGACATTTCAAAATAAGAGTCCCGGTGTATTTCGGGCTTTGTTTATAATTAAAAGTCACTCGCTAAGTTTTTTTTTTTGTTTTGTTTTGTTTCTTTTGGGCATTATTGGTATTTTGGTTACTCAATAAATTACATTTAATTTGATTTCCATTTAATTCCTAGTAAATTATTGTAGTCTCCCCCACAGGAAGAAGAGACATAATGAACATAAAAGACATAATTGAACATAATTTGACAAGTATATTATCCATTATATAAATTTTACTAGTAAAGTAATTTACAATGCATAATAATGCATAATATTAGTATGTAATTAAATGTAATAGTATGCTATGTAATTAAAATTAATTTCAATAAATAAAAATACTGTTAAAAATGGCACATTATTTGTTGTAAATCAAATAATCAAATCAATTTTTTGCTTCAGTGATTACATTTTTTTGCGTGCCAATGGTGGCGCGTGTGCCCAAGGTTACCGACCTCCGATTTAGTGGTTCAGGACGACATTTGTCATGACCTTGGAGTTAGACCCTGGATAGCATTGTGACAGCGTGCCATTTATTGCCTCTGGTTCCGCATTTTCTGCACTGTGTAATTGTATGACATTTGTGTTACACGATATAGCATGGTGTTGTTACAAAGGCAGCAGAGATGAGTCAAGCCTGGGGACATTGTGGAAAGGTCAAAGTGAGTGGCACATGCATAGACGCCACGTGTATTTATAGATGCAGGCGTTCAGATGTGACAAATGGTGATGAACACAGAACTCTTAGATCCTTCCAGCACTTAGTGTTACGTGACATAGTGAAGGTGACGCTTCCCCCGCATTATGAATAATGATTAACTGCAGGCAACCGCCAAGAAGGGCTTGGTGGGGAGAGATATAAATAGACTGTGTCTTTTGTTCATTCGCTTGCTATCACACTAAAGAAGGGGCTCAGACTGTAGGAGGAAGCAATGAGGCATGTGGGATATGGCAGAAAAAGGACCTTTTCCTCACTGTTACTAACAAAGCCATACTGTGTGTTAGCATTTGCATGTACACACACACCCACAGAAGTACATTCAGAATATGGTTGACCTTTTGTGAGCACATGGCCTTGGTATCAATGAAAAACATACGTTTAGTTTGTGTGTGAGAAATGGCATTGAGCAGCTGCCTTGCTAATGCTTTGCAGAGCGATGGATATTGTAAATCAATGTTTATAATCTGAAGTTATATGAAGATCTCACTTAGCACTAAATGGACTATAAAGGATGCAGCTGAGGCTTGTGGTTTATGGTTTACGGCAGCGTCCTGCCATGTTGGCAAAAAAGACTAAATGAAGCTTGAAAATGATATTGGAGTTATGTGATAGACCACATTTTTCCAGTAATGCTCAAGAATCTCAAACCATTTTTTTTATGTTTTATTTTTTTCATATCATTTAATAATCAAATCATTGGTTACCATTACATATGCATGTTTACTTTATATATATATATATATATATATATATATATATATATATATATATATATATATATATATAGAATTTGTTTAAAATATTTTTATGTATTACAATTATAAAATTTGAAATTTTAATTTCAAACTCTTTTTAAAACTTTTACCCAAAACAAAAGCTTTTTGTGAAGAACACCCCAAAATTTAAGTCATCATACACTATAAAAGTCATAGTTCTACTTGTTGCGTTCATGAAAGAAGTAGTGATGTGTTTTGTGAGCAACTCGTTCAAGCTGAATATTTTCATTGAATCCTTTTACAAAATTGGTCTGAATGATTCATTCATGAATTGAACTGTTCCATCTCCGTGATCTTGTTGCAGCACTTAGCAGCTTTCTGGACAGAAGCAGGGAATATCAACTTAAGTTTTGGTTTGTACCTCACATATATCTATCATTAGAACTAATTTGGAATATAATGTAAGAGACATGTTTTTTTGTTTTGTTTGTTTTCGTTTTAAATCACCAGCTGTATTGTAAGTAAAGAAATAGCTTTTAACACTGTAAAAAAAATTATTGCTGCGATTACTTAAAATTCAACTGTAGAATAAGTAATAATGTGTTGTTTCGACTTAAAGTAAGCGTTCGTGCTTGACTTAAAATTCTAAGTTTAGTTAACTTTAGTGAAGTTGGATATTTAAGTTGTGTCAACAAATTTTAAGTTTAATTTAGAACACAAATTCTGGCTTTGTGTTCCATGTATCATAATACAGGTTTGGAACAGCATGAAGGTGAATAGCCAATGACAGAAATTTTATTTTTGGATGAACTGTCCCTTTAAGAACTCCCTGGTGTACACATACCACTTGTTTGGGAATTGCATTGATAGACTACCATAAATATAAATAACAGGTTGTTAGAGTTGAAGTGCCTGGAGCTTAAAAAAGACCTTTGTAGTGTTTAAATGACAGATTTATTAACAAAATCCAATAGGCTTTGATTTAAAACCAGATCCTATTTTTCTTCAACATGAGCTTCTTGGGAATCAGTCAGTGGATTTAGTCAATGGCTTTACTGGTGGTGTGGTTGTAATTCTCGCCGCTCTCTGAATTAAATTGACTGCAGCTTTCTCAGGTCTTAATTAAAGCACTCATTCATTCAGTACTAAAACCGTGCGGTTCCTTGTGTGGTTACACAATCAGCTCCATATCATGTGCCTACATATAAAATCAATGTCTTGACTAAACCACCGATAATATGCGGGATGCAGTTCACAAGCTGTGGGCTGTATGGATTTCCATATAGCTTAATTTACACAGCGTCATAAGCTGGCGGGGGTTTAACGGTGTGGATAGTGCCTCGTAAGTAAGCTTGTTGATTAATGTTATATACTCCAGGGAGACATCAGAAATTCATTTGAGACATGAAACTCTGAACAATTTAGATCGAATGAGACATAGACATAAACTGTGTGTTTATGGGCCTTAGGGTGAACTACAAAACTCTTTTCTCATTCGCAAACAGATGCACTTCGAAATCCGTGCACTTTGTGCCCGCTTTTATTTTTGGCTGCATTACTCATTTGCTAGCTAAATTGCAACAGATCTCTTTGAGGACAAAGCTTACAGAGAGCACAGCCTGGTCCTGTCTGTCCTTTAGCACCGGCCTATCCTGGAGGATAAGGCGCTTTGTAGCCGTCCGCTCAGTATTCATGACACGCCACCTTGCTGAACACTGGGCCCCCAGTCCGTCTCATAACTGGAGCACTAACAAAGCTGTTCATTTGGCATCGTCTCCGGATTCTGATATAGAACAGGCAGAGCTCTCGCTTAGTATTTCTCAGCAAATCCTATTATCAGTGTTGTGTTTGTCCTTTCTTCCTAACTTAGGACATGGTCCAGGAAATTAGTCACTTCCTTCCAGTTTTTTTTTTTTTGTCTATAATGGAGCACAACACTAGTGTCTTTTTTTTTTTTTTTTTTTTTGATGAACATCTGAAAGTAAAGTAGTGTTACGTTTTCCCCCTAGCATCATTGCAGCTAAACCGGGGGTCTTATTTACATGCCAAATGGTCCAATAACTTTGTTTTTGGATTTTGGTTCTGAGCAACTCTACTGGTAAAGGAAAAGTAGCACATCAGACTTCCCAGATCCATCCAAAAGTCCCTTAAGTCATGTGAAAGATCTCGGGCAGTAGCGCAAAGGCTAGCTGGACTACACGAAAAGACGCTTTGGCCTTTTAAGCTTCTGTTCATTCCCCGCCAGCCCCTGATTCACTCTCCTGTTTATATTTGCTCTGCTGGAGTCTTAATGCGGTCCTGAGGAAGCATCCAGATAAAAATCGATGACAGATGTGACCAGGAGAAAGAACAGCAATTACATGGAAAGTCATCTTTTAGGGTCGTCATCCTCTTTTCCCCAGGTGTCTTCTGTCTTACTGTCTTTTACTTGCTTGCTTATTTTAATGTTTCATAGTCTGGAGCAAAGATGTTTTCTCCAGGGAGGCAAGGGAGGCAGTGCATCTCTAAAAAAGTTTGAAGAGAAAATAATCGACGGTACAAAAATAAAACAACATAAAAATGTGTCTCTTTAGCCTCTCTTGAGATTGTTGCATTCTGAGGTGGCAACAGGCAATCTGCATAAATGGGTGAAACTGTTGGAAATGGTCCGCTATTAACAACCCAGTGGATAGTAAACAACTCACTCACTTGGACATCATCACTTTCAGTCATGTTTGAATCTGAATGGATTTGAAATTTTGTGAAATGATGAGTAATCTGTGAGTGATTCAGGTTGACACCTGTGGCGTTTATGACTAATGCAGGGTTATTACGGTCATGGAAACCCTGGAAATATCATGGAATTTTAGTATTATAGTTTCCAGGCCTGGAAAAGGAAAGTGAATAAAATCTTAAGTTATGGAAATCTCTGTTGAAAATAAATTGTTTTAGTTATGCTCAGCTCAAAGATATTTTGTTGGTGAGAAATTGCACTTTGACTGTAATCACTATGCATTTACAAATGATTAAAAAAAAAAAAAAAAAAAAAATCCTTATTCACTTATCGTGAACGGTTGGAAAAGTAAAGTCTCAAGCTCTTTGTCATTCTTGCGTACTCCAAGTAAATATGTAATCGCTGAACAGTAAAATATAAGTAAAATATATTTATCATATTACAGTGGCACTCTATTATTCTCTCGATTATTCGATACTCTATTATTGTAGCACTCAGCATAACTGGTTAAAGTCACCATTCGCCACTGATAGACAGATTTTAATTATTTTTGAAGCAGTGCAGAAATGTTAAAAAATGCATCATGTGGTACTGTGACAATTAAGATAGAAAGTGAGAGATTTTGAAAGGGAAGAACTAACAAACACCAACACATACTGACAACAGCTGGAGCAAGGCAGAGAAAAACAGGTTATATAAATTTTAGATGACGAACACATCCTTGTATCTGGTAGTGTCAGTACTAGTCTTTTCTTGTTCTGTTTCACTTCCCAAAATGACAGTATTGGAGGAGTATATAGAGAAGATGGAGAGTCTAAGTGTTGAGTGACTGTGAAAAATGAATGGGGGGAAATGACAGGAGCCTGGTGACACACAGCAGGTGACAGACAAGATACTAACATTCTGCTTCTTACCATTGCATGCTCGCTCAAGCTCCCTGCAGAGCTGCAGCCTGCCTTACTGCGCTGGGCTTTTGGATGGTGGAGCTCATAGGATGCCACTAAACCAGAAAAGTCTGCCAAATGGCGTGGAATCGAAATCTTTCCACCCTCCTTCCAGCCAGAACATTTTGTTTTTCTGTTCTGAAGCCGTGATCTGAAAAATGTCCTTTCTGTTCTTTCACAGTTATGTCAGGAATATTTGGGTCATTAAGAAGAAGTGCGGGAATGTGAACATCTTTCATATCCTAAATGCACAACTTCCTTCTTTTGAGAGCTTGACTCAAGTTTGTAAGGCGGTTTTTGCAGTTTCATAGTTCCCAGATCAATTTTGTCCATGTCAGGTCATGGTTGAAATGTCAAACCAACCTTTAGTGGCATTAAAGTTGTTGTCATGTTCAAAGAGAATGGAGATGTTAAAATCTGACTCATAAAAACATCTCAGCTTGTAACAATTAATTGACTGATTCAGGTATTTTCTATCTATTATTGTCTATAAATTTTGATGTACATTGAGTTGTGCCTTCGTAATTCGTTCTACTAGGTATTTAAGGACAGTGATGGATGAGGTTAGGTAAAGCTATGTGCTATCGCACACAATATTATTGTGAACTGAACGATAGAACCACAATCCTTTAGCTTGTTTCTAGATATGATTATAAAGCAAGTGATCTTTGGTTGTTTATTCTAACATTGGACAGTTGAGTAGCAGATGATATAAAGTCTTTGCTCAGAAGTTCATCAAAGAGGCCCCTGTTTTCCCAAGATGACAAGAGAATGTGCCTCCCCACCAAAAAGACAGAATGAATTTGGCCTGTCCAGAAATGAGCTGTTCTTACAGCAAAATTAGAAGCAGGCAGGTTCCAAGAGCAAAGCTGGCAAGAGTCACGATGTCTCCATGTTATTGAGAGGACCACCAGGGATGGATTTTTCAGTCTGTTTTTAATCGCCATAATATTCTCTGTAAAAGAACTGGCTGGAGGCTGCAATTTACTGCTGCATTGTTACAGATCAGTTTCTGCTTGTCATTAAGTGTGCCCAAACAAATCGCAAATCTGTAGAGTTTTTCCTCTTGTTTTTTTTTTTTTTTTTTTTTTTTTTTTTTGAAGTTTGCGTCATTAGTGACATTACTCTGTCTGTTCTTTTATATAGAAATATCTGATGACCTTGCTTGAGATGGCTCAAAAGAATGTTTAGATTGTGTGAGTCACTGTCTGCCTGTCTAGATAGATAAATAGATAGATTCATCTATTTTCAATTATCTATTCAGAATTTCTTCTTTAACAGTTATTTGAAATATAATAATATTTCACAGTATTACTGATTTTTTTTTTTTTTTTTTTTGGGATCAGATAGCAACCTTGTTGAGCATAAGAAACTTTTCCAAAACAAAAACTTACTGACCCCAAACTTTTAAACATTAGTGTATATAATATATATAAGTAAATATTTAAAAACATAATTTAATTTAATAATACTGTTAGAATTTATTTTCTTTCAATTAATTTATTGCTCTTGCAAATTCTTTGTGATCCTTTGGATGTTTAAAACTGTTTACACTTTGTCTTTACATTGTTTATACTGCTGTTGCTCTGGCCTTTAATACTTAAAACTGTTTCTTTTAAATCTACAGTATATTCTTTCTTCTGATCTTTAAGGTTTTATTTAGAAATGGCTTACATATAATTTCTTGTTCCACAGTCCTTGTGTTGATATAGACAAAACATTTCACTTCCTTTGTACCACTGGGTACCATTGTGTATGTGACAAATACAACTTGGAACTTGACTTTGTTCCACGTTGTTGAATAGGGCTCTATCTTTTACAAAGTGGCACCAATGGCTGAAGAAAACAACTGTCTATCCTTGCTTTGAAAAGTGATTTTGAAGCCACAAGGAATGTTCAGAAATCTCCATCTACACCAGAATCCCTGAAGTGAAGCACTTCCTGGCCAGTGTTTTCGTCATAAGCCGAGAATGACCGCTTCACAGCATGCTGTGTAATGGCTTTGGGATCCAGCCGTGGCTGTATTTCTTCAGATGAGCATCCCGTGTCGGTTCTGCTGTCACCGTCTGCCTGTCCACTGTCACATGCCTCACATCTCCAAGAATTACTGCACACACCTGTACACAGCGATTTACAGCTTTGGTAGTCTGCGCTCTCTCCAGAGAACATCATTTTCTGAAAGTTGGTGTCAAACATATTGTTCAGTTTTTCATGTTACATTAATTTTTTCAGCATTTATAAATATCTTATTTTAGTTCTTTTTAGAACATTTTAATTGCCTAAAATCAGTTGTTTTATGCCAAGTTGAGATTATCTATTTATATCATTTTTAAATCTTGATGAATACTGTAGTTCCCCCAAAAGTGAAAATTGTCATCATGTACTCATCCTCATGTTGTTCCAAACCTGTATGACTTTCTTCTGTGGAACATAAAAGAAGATATTTTAAATGTCTCAATGTTGTTGTTGTTGTTGTTGTTGTTGTTGTTTTTTGTCCATATAATAAAAGTGAGTGGGGTCCAAACAACATTGGAACCCATTCCACAGAAGAAAGAAATTCATACAAGTTTTGAACGACATAAGGGCGAGTACATTGTAACAGAATTTTTGGTAAACTATCTCTTTAAGGCTGGTTTAGGAATTATATATTGGAGATTATGAGCCACATTTCATCCCAGTAATAATATTATTTCCATATGACATTGAAAAGTTTATTTTTCCGACCTGACTGCTTGTAGCAGCAAACAAGATGGCTGCCAGAGTCTTCAGGCTCCTTCAGAGCATAAACTGTCAAGGTAATTGCAAGTTTTATAGAAATGTTGCTCCTGCATGCCATTAACCTGTGAAGTGATCCGTGCTGCCATTGTTTTGATTGGTATCATCCCAGGCAATAAAGGCTAAGTTTCCACTGCCAATTAGATGTTTAAAATCCCACTGTTAGCTTTTTTATTTTTATTTATTTTTTAATCCATAATAACCCAGCTTGTCTGTCTAGGCCGGTTTATAGTATAGTGGTGCTGTTAAATTCATGCCTTGTTAGCTTGCACTAATAAACACAGCTAACGTCATGCTGATTTACCTGTCGGCTGGTACGTCTCACTCACGACGCTGACTCATCATTAACATACCATTTGGATTAACAGTAATTTGACTTGTGAATGATGCTTAGTGTTTTGCTCTTCTCTAATTACGGTTAATGGTTATTAATGAAAGAATGTATTGATGTACATGATTGATTGATTTAATTAGTTAGCCTTCAGATTACTGTTCTGCTGCTGAAGTCAAGTTTAGTTACAGAAAGCCTTCAGCTGGTGTCACTAATGGACTGTCATTGAAACGGATACCAAACTTTCCAAAATTTGCTAGAATGTACTTCTTTTTCAGAATATCTTCTTGTTAGAAATAAGAAGAAATGGTTGGACAAATTAATTGCTCTCCCCTTAGCCTTTTACTCGATTTGTAGATGTTGGCATCCCAGCATACAGTGTAGCATGGACGTGCGTGCCCAGGGATATTACAGTACTGAGGAGGAGTTGTCTTACATGCTGCTTCTGGCTTCCCATAGAGACAGCCCTCCAAACTCAAACCTAATTAAAGTGAAGGCAGTATGCTTTACAGCGCTCTCCATAATTCATAAAAATCGGCATGCCGCTCGGGGAGAGCCTGCCATGCTTTCTGGGATATTTGACGACCTGTGTTTGTCTAAGTGACAGGAGGAGGGAGAGAAGGGGGGCCAGAAATTAGACGGGAATTAGCATTGCAATAGCTGTAGTTGTGTGCGAACACAGGAGCATCTTCTGCATGCTCTTGAAAAGAAAAGGAAGGTTATATTTTGATTGGCGGTTGAGATTGGTGAGGTGCAGCTGTGCTGAGATCAGTGCCAGAGCATCTCTGGAGACCTACAGGAGGTCTGCTGAGGAAGCAGGTCACCCCATGACAAGCTGCAATTGCAACTATATTTGTCTTTAAAAAGGGAGTGTGTGAGAAAGAGAAATGGTAGCGTGTACCCTGAACAGGTGTTACTGTGTTGTCTCGTTGTTTTGATGTATTGCCTTTGCTGTACAGAGCTACTTCTGTACCTGCTTTGCCTCCCACTAGAGCTCCTGTTTAGTTGCTTGTAAGGGTCTGGGGGTCTCAGTCCAGGCTTGTTGCCTGATTGCCTTTTTTTAGCATGTTATGTGCAATGCTTGAAGTAAAAAAAAAATAGATTTGCTTTGTGTATGTTTTAGGGCTGCTAAGGTTACTTCATTTTAACAATATATTAAATTAATGATAAATAAAAGTTAAATACAAGTAGTTAAAGTCAATGTGAATTGCTGATTACAACCCATTTTACTTCTGTAATGCGATACATTTCTAGGTGAAACAAGTGATAAGGATTTTATCAATCAAGAATTGGTTGGATGGTGAAAATTGACCTTTACAAACCAAATAGCTGTTTCGTTGTTAAATAACACTTATCCAATAGCTCGCAAAGTCTAAATGACAGAAAAGTTGTTTCAGAGGAATTTTTTTTTTTGATTAAGAATTACAAAGAAAAACACAGATAATAAGGCTACAAACATGCATTAAGAAAATAAATGGGGTCAGTTTTGATTTCATGTTAGTTATTAGTTAATAACTCCTTTATCCAATTCAGACTGTTCTTTGTCATTTCTAAATGGTCCTAAATCTCAACTAGTATGAATATGAGCAGCGACCTGTTCTGTAACTTTCATTTTTTTTAAACTGTAGTTAGGGTTAGCTCACCCAAAAATGAAATTTCTGTTACTAATTACTCACCCTCATGTCATTCCACACCCGTAAGACCTTCGTTCATCTTTGGAACACAAATTAAGATATTTTTGATGAAATCCGAGAGGTTTTTTTTTTTTATCCCCCAGAAAGGTAGGAAAGACATCGTTAAAATAGTCAACGTGACTACAGTGGTTCAACCCTAATGTTATGAAGCGTTGAGAATACTTTTTGTGAGCAAAAACAAAACAAAAATAGCGACTTTATTCGCTGGCTCAGTATTGGCCGACGCTGTTTACGTAAACAGCACGATGCATGCGTGTGATGCTGATGCAGGAGCCGGCCACTAATGAGTCGCCACTGTGACGTAGAACCTGGAAGCCTGTGCTGTCTATACAATGTAAACAGCATAAGAGAATGACAGGGTAGAGAAGAAATTGTTTTTATAAAGATACAAGGTCCTTTGTCATAGCTACCCAATCCCTATATAATAGGGGGCTGTTTTCAATCCATTTGGTCATAATGGTCTTCTTTGGGAATCTTTGCACTTCATACAATTAGGTGACACCTGTTTGTTTTATTTACTGCATCTACATCAATCAGGCATAACATTCTGACCACTGACAGGTGAAGTGAATAACACCGATTATCTCTTCATCACGGCACCTGTTAGTGGGTGGGATATATTAAGCAGCAAGTGAACATTTTGTCCTCAAAGTTGATGTGTTAGAAGCAGAAAAAATGGGCAAGCATAAGGATTTGAGCAAGTTTGACAAGGGCCAAATTGTGATGGCTAGACGACTTGGTCCGGTCTGCAGTGGTCAGTATCTATCAAAAGTGAACCAAGGAAGGAACAGTGGTTAACTGGCGACAGGGTCATGGGCGGCCAAGGCTCATTGATGCACGTGGGGAGCGAAGGCTGGCCCGTGTGGTCCGATCCAACAGACGAGCTACTGTAGCTCAAATTGCTCAAGAAGTTAATGCTGGTTCTGATAGAAAGGCGTCTGAATACACAGTGCATTGCAGTTTGTTGCCTATGGGGCTGCATAGCCGCAGACCAGTCAGGGTGCCCATGCTGACCCCTATCCACCGCCGAAAGTGCCAACAGTGGACACATGTGCATCAGAACTGGACCACGGAGCAATGGAAGAAGGTGGCCTGGTCTGATGAATCACGTTTTCTTTTACATCACGTGGATGGCCAGGTGCATGTGTGTCGCTTACCTGGGGAACACATGGCACCAGGATGCACTATGGGAAGAAGGCAAGCCGGCGGAGGCAGTGTGATGCTTTGGGCAATGTTCTGCTGGGAAACCTTGGGTCCTGCCATCCATGTGGATGTTACTTTGACACGTACCACCTACCTAAGCATTGTTGCAGACCATGTACACCCTTTCATGGAAACGGTATTCTCTGGTGGCTTTCAGCAGTATAATGAGCCCTGCCACAAATCAAAAATGGTTCAGGAGTAGTTTGAATAGCACAACAACGAATTTGAGGTGTTGACTTGGCCTCCAAATTCCCCAGATCTCAATCCAATCAAGCATCTGTGGGATGTGCTGAACAAACATATCCGATCCATGGAGGCCCCACCTCGCAACTTACAGGACTTAAAGGATCTGCTGCTAACATCTTGGTGCCAGATACCACAGCACACCTTCAGGGGTCTAGTGGAGTCCATGCCTTGACGGGTCAGGGCTGTTTTGGCAACAAAAGGGGGACCAACACAATATTAGGAAGGTGTTCATAATGTTATACCTGATCGGTGTATATGGTGATATATAAGCCTTATGTACTGTTAAATTGCATTTTTCTGAATCTGTTAGAAATTGTATCTGGGATTTTGTATATATTTTATTAATGAATATATTTTTTTGATAGCAAACAGTGGTTTGTTTTGGTGTAGGGCCACCATAGTAAATCAGAACAAGTGGTGATTTTTGGCATAAAATCTTTTAAGGATATTTGAGGATTTTGTTTGAAACATACAGACTTAGGCTTGTTAGTCTTTGTCTTGTTGGAGTGACAGGACAGACTGTCTTGTCTAGCAGGAACAAATGAGAATAGTGAGTATATATTCCTAATACTGCATACAGCTGAGTAAACCACACTTCAAGCACTTTCTGTGCATCTGCTTTGTGCAAGCCTCCAGTAAATTAACCCCTGTTGTAAATTAACTCAGCATAAACTAGACCAAAATAACCTTTAGATTGGCCACATGATTCTGTTATTCATTATGGCTTACTAAAACTGTGTTCAACAGCCAAATGTTTTACTTTGCAGTTTTTCAAGTGATTCTGACACACATGCTCTTCAAAATTATTACTAGACTGATAGTGGGATAAAGTATAAATGTATGATTGAATTCCTACTCGGATCTTATTATTTACATACTGAACTCTTATTAAGAATATTATTTGTATGAGCAATAATCATTTGTGATCTCAGTAGTCTTTGTGACAGCTAATCTTCACATTATGCAGCAGGTAGCGTGTGTATTTTTTTTCGAGGTTGGTGTAGTTTCTTCATGCCAATCATGAGTGCTGGTGGAGCAGTTGTGGATTCCTGCGGTGGACAGCTGTTTGTTATTCTTCTGTACTGCTCTTTATGGAGCAGCGGGAGGTAGAGATGTGGGCTCTAATCATTAGCACATTAGCCTAACACAAATACTCTGGTGTGGTTGTGTATGAGAGCACGAGAGAGATTAAATCATTAGAGGTTTGCTTGCTGTTTTTCTTAAGCAGTATTAATGAATGAGACCCCCTGATTATAGCTTATGTTAGCGGTGCAGTGCAGAGTAGTAAACTCGGGCCGGGGGTTTTGAAGAAGCGGTGTTGTTGGGCAGTGCCCCGAGGCTGCCGCCACGCTGAGAAGGGGGCTGCTCTTAGCAGGATTTGCCACTGGTAAACACAGTATATCATGCTTTTGACCAAGAAATAAAAGTGATGGGATTCGACTCCATAATTAATCCTGACCTTGATTTGTGTCGAATGCACAGTGTGCTAAAAAGAGGACAAAAGGAAAAGAACATCCATTGAAGAAAAGCAACAGTGAAATCATTTTAATTGAGTAGGATAGTCGCTCAGCAGGGGGATTCAAGACGCTTGGTAATTTTCTTTGTTTGTTTGTGAAATCGTATCCCCCTTTGAGTACGTATTGTTCATTACTGGTCCGAAATGTGCTGTGGAGCGGGAGGCTCCTCAGATGAATATTTCATGATGGGCTGCGAAAATTTGCAGAAGTAAAATTTGGCCTGACAAGAAATGATGGCCCACAAGGTCATCATCGAAATAATATTAAACAAGTAGTTGTATTGCTGCAGCTGTGGCTCTTCATTTTGTTTTTGAATCTGAGGAGGAGAATTTGTTTGTGCTTTTTTTTTTCTTTCCACAGACAATCTTCGATTTTAATTTTCAGTCTAGGCCACGTAAATTACTTTCAACAGTACAATGGAATAAATTGAATACAAAGAATTTCCATGGGCAATTGAAAGTATGACCTTCATAAATGCAGCTATCAGTAAAGCGTGTAGCATAACTATTACTTTGAAAATATCAAACTTCTCCTTTTTATTCACTTCCTTTGTTATGCTCCACTGTCATTGTTTGAATATGTTTTATCAGACTGGCGTTTTAAAACTAATAGATTTTTTTTGTGCCCATTGAGTTCTCATGAGAATTATATTGATTTCTGTGAACAAATGCCAGAATCAAGAAGAATTAGAGTTACCCAAGTTTTAAAGCCTCTGCCAGTCAGCTCAAGTAGTTAAAAGTTCGGCTGCGAGTGGCTTTGCCATTCCCAGGTGTCCGGGATCATTTCTCCGGCTCCCAAAAGTGTCGAAAAGAGAAAAGAAGAGTGGAGCAGCACAGCCCCGTCGGTGTTTGCGCAGCGCTACCGCTGCGTTTCCCTTGACTTGCCAAAGCTAACAGGGGCTGGATGTGGAGAGGCAAATTTGCCAGCGTTAACTCGGATAAACGAGCTTTTCATTCAAAGACGACCTTCTCGTCATAATCTCAGGCAGGGCTGTCAAGGCCTGGCCCCTCTCTTCCTGGATCACTTGCCCAGGTTTTTAACAGGAACCTAGGGGTCTGAGAAACATGGCGAAGGGGTGGGGGGTGATTTTTTTTTTTTTTTTTTTTTTTTTTTTTTTTTTTTTTGTTTAGAATGGAGACCTGGAATGATCTGCATCTCAGGTGCCACGGCTCAATAAATCAGTTTGGGGCCCCAAGGACGATGGGATAATTGAATTGTTTTGGTATGGTTGTCCTGAAGTGAAATGTGCGTTAAATGTCTCTCCTCCTCTGTCTGTCTGTCTTTCTCTCTGCTTTTTTCTTCTTTTTTTCCTTTTGCTGGGTGGGGTGGAAGGGCTGAAATCGGATCCAGCAGTTGGCTTCGGGGAAGCTTCTTTTGGCCCGTAACGCCGGGACCTGCGGGAGCCATTATAAAGCAGAACTCACATTTTTGCATTTTCAAATGGATTTAACTGTAGGGCTCAGTCCCCAGCGCTGACCCTGTTAACATTCTGCCTTGTCTGGGAACGCGTAGAGTGGGCCAACCTTTACAGGCTCCGTCGCTGCTCTGGAGCAAGAGGTGTTGCGTTTGGCAAGCGAAGAGGGCTTTTGAGAGACGGCTTTATAGGCGCAGAAATACATCTGCCACGGTCCTTAGTGTGTCTATTATTCTATAGTGCATTAATGGTCTGGAGAGGAATCATTTCCTGAGTGTAGTTAACTACATGCTTAGAGAAACCCTACCCAAAGCTGGGGATTGAGAGGACCTAATGGCCTAGTTCCCAGCGCTGGCTGTTCTCCTCAGGTTCTGTTACAATACAGTTACAGTCTGCCCAGTCAGAATGGCCTTGATTTATCACCTTGATTAGATTTATGGCACACAACGCGGAGTAAAACAACCCACTTGCCCTCCGTTCCAAAGCGTATAGCGTGTGAGACCCTTCCGTGATTTGAACCCTTGCTTAACCCTGTTCTGGCTACAAAGCCTTCAAGGGAACCACAAACCTTAATTACGGGGTTGGCTACGCTTTTGAGGTTTGCATAGCTATCAGTACAAATTAGCGGAGATAAAATCATGTTTTTATAGGATTTTGTAGCGCATTACAAGGTTTGTCTAAGAAGGTCACAAATCACGGCTTCTTCTCAATCAAGATCCTTTTAAGCTATTGTGTGAAAAGAAATGAGGGAGCACTGATTGCTTCAGTTATCAATACGCAGAATGTTGAGGTGCACCGCTGCATGTATGAATACATTCAGCCTTGAGAATCCTAGTTTGTTTAATTAAATTCACAGTTTGAGAAAAAATGACCAAACCTTTCAGTGCTGAATGCTGTGTAAATGTTTTTATCCATTCCATTGAGCATTGAACTGACAGTGTGTGGTGAAGGTGGTAAGTAAGTGTGTTTTCAAAGAGATTCAATATAGCATTTATACTGCAGTATATCTGGCGAGCGAGTTTTAAAAAACCAACACAAAGTGCAAAACAAAAGTATGGTCTGCTTTTTTCAAACTGTCGCAGATGGGTTTCAAGTCTAGACAGCTTTTTTATTTAGAATGCCACCAATTTAGTGACATCCTGCCATGCAAGTCTGGGGTGTTAACACATCATTTGGAATTGAATTGAGAATGATTTTTAAATTGCAATTCAGTTCCTGAAATTGAATTGTTGTAGCAAACAGGATGCAGAATTGCAATTTAAATTTAAATGCAGGAAAGTAGAGTTAAAATTAATTGAAAGTCAAATAAGTTCACATCAGTGATAAAAGCACGAATAGATAGATATGGTGTGAAATTTGTATTGGTGATATACATTTTATCATAACTAATAAGATAAAAGGACCAGGTGTGAACCAGGGTGAAAGGACTCTTCATTTTCTAGAATGCATTACCGGTTTTGATTTTATTAGAGTTATAACTACAATGCAGCAATAAATTCTTTCTTTTTTTTTTCTGTCGTTAAATGTCCTGTAGGTACTTGTATGGCCAATTCAAGGGAACAAAATCTTAAATTCTTAAAAGATTAGTTCACTTTCAAATGAAGATTAGCCCAAGCTTTACTCACCCTCAAGCCATCCTAGGTGTATATGACTTTCTTCTTTCTGATGAACACAATCGGAGGTATTTTAATAAATATCCTGACGCATCCGAGCTTTATAATGGCAGTGAACAGGGGTCACAAGTATGAGCTGAAGAAAGTGCTTCCATCCACATCCATCCATCATAAACGTTTACTCCACATGGCTCCAGGGGGTTAATAAAGGCCTTCTGAAGTGAAGCGATGCATTTGTGTAAAAAAATATCCATATTTAACAAGTTATGAAGTAAAATATCTAGCTTCGGTCAGACCGCCTTCCGTATTCAATGTACGATGAAAGTGTAAAACTCTTGCAGTTCAAAAAGCTTACGCTACGTCCTATGGCTTACGGACGCCATGCCTTTATTAACCCCCCGGAGCCATGTGGAGTACACGTTTATGATGAATGGATGTGAATGGAAGCACTTTCTTCAGCTCATACTCGTGACCCCTGTTCACTGCCATTATTCATTTTTAAATTTAATCGTGATTATTCATTCTAATCACAATTATTTAAGATAACCGCAATAATTGTGCTGTCTAAATTTCAATCACAATTTGCCACCAAAGTTAGGGAAATGTAAGCACTTCAGTGCCATCAAATGCACAATATCGCATCTCCTTTTCCAACGAAAGAATAAATATTATAAAAACAAATACCTATATAATATTTTATATATATATATATATATATATATATATATATATATATATATATATATATATATATATATATATATATATATATATATATATATGTTTGTTTGATTATTGACTGTATTATATTATATTATATTAATTTCACAGAAGTATATCATATGTGCCTATTTTATTATTATATTATAAATTATTTCAAGTAAAAAAAAATAAAATAAAAAAAAACACGTATAAGGTTGTATGGGTCAAACACAATGAAAACAAACATTTATTTATTCTTTATTTATTTATTTTTTTTGGTGTGTGGCCAGTGAAAATTTGGGCAGGACAAGTAAAAAATTTGAACCACTGGGAACCTTCCAGCAGAAATAATTATATAATGATATATACTGTTTCTATGAAGCTTAAATTTTGTCCCGTTTAACACAGTAACCATACTCCAGAGCATCAAGGCCTGCTGTATGCAGGCTCTGCCCATACTGTCGCACTTAAAAGGGGCAATCGAGACAGCTTGCTTTATGGCTTGGTAATGGCACCCTTATTTTTCACAGGAGTGGGGCTTTTTTATTTATCAGGCCAGTATTTATGGAGATTAATGAAGAAGAGTTGGGCCGGCTTTGCTGTAGTGGAGTGAGGAATCTGGAGTGCTGTCGGTCTCGTAAATCAGACACTCCGCTCTCGCTCATGTCTCAAACAGTCATCTCAGCCGCCAGATATGAGTCTTACTGCTCTCCATTAAACTCCCACAGATGTTTCCAGGCCTGGCAGGGGGGGTCGAGCGGGGGGTGAGATTATGTTGCTCACAGCAGAGACGTGTAATCGCATACACACAGCTGCTAGTCGTTTCTTAATGTTGTAGCTGCTCAACACTTTATTTTTACACCGTTCCACACTCACACACTTTCCTCTTAGGGTTCCTTATATCTGTTATCATCGGTTTTAAAAAAAAACTGCTCTAACCTTCTGTCTGTCATCTTTTTTTTTTTTTTAAGTTGTCAAAATGTATGTAATCAATGCATTTGTTTGTTGTTTATTGCTTTTGTTTGTTTATTTATTTTTATACATTTTTTTTTTTTTAAATCACTGCTTATCCCAAGTCTCTGTCATTAGCTATGTTTCCATCCAAAGTTGCGTATTTAACTTATGCGCAAATTTTGAATGTCGCATAAAACATTTGCGAATAAAGCACCGTGTCACATAAAAAATTTATCCAACTCATTCGAGCGCATAAGTTTTTTTTTTTTTTTTTTTTTCAATGCGCATTTTTAGAATTGCGTTTCCATCCAGTTTTTTTTTTTTTTTTTTTTTTTTTTTTTTACGCGATATCCCAAAATGTGCATAAAAATAGGTGGATGGAAACATAGCTATTGAGAAGTTATTTATTTTTATATATATATATATATATATATATATAATATATATATATAATATATATATATATATATATATATATATATATATATATATATATATATATATAAAAAAAATTATCACTGCTTATTCCACGTCTCTGTCATTGAGAAGTTAAAAGATTCCTCCTTTTTTGTCTCTACCTGTTCAGCAACCTGCACAAAGAAACGCAAGGTCCTCTCGTCAATTCAGCATTCAATTAGACGAATATTAATGGTGAACAAAATAAAAACAGGACTCATATTCACCTTTGCATAAAAGATTGTAATGTACGCATTTTAAAAAATGCATTAATTAACTTGGGCTTTCAATTTTCTCCTGGCTTGTTTTCATTCTTTGGATAAATTGATAATTTCCTGTCATGTTCTTGTCAGGCAGTGAGGGGTGTAAAACTGGCTTTTGTTGCTTTGCAAACCCTTGCAGCACTGTGGGGTCAAAGGCCACTCGGCAATGCCTCTGATCCCGTAGCTCAGTTTGAATGGAGCGCTGCCTGCAGCATTTGAAAGGCTCTTTCTTTCTCTGAGAAGGGCAAGGGGGGGTCAATTTGTGCCGATAAAAGAACACAATGCAACAGAGCAATGAACAGCCCTGTCAAACAGGGGAGTTTATTAACACGCCATGAATTGCACTAGAGTGGCTCCTGGTCTTCTGTTTCAAAATCAAGCTGCAGGACTTGGGAAAGACAAACAGAAGCTCAATGAATCTGTTTGGTGTTCAAGCCCCGAGCCACTAATACCATCATACACAAACAATTTTTGAAACCTTTTATGGTAGTTTATTTGCTGTCAGTTAACATTGAGTTTGATGCAGACACACAGAGAGACACACACCACCCAGAAAGTGAGTGGCCTCGGTCACAGCATTAATAAGCATGATACATGCATGAACACACATCGCATTATGGAGATCAGTGTTAATATATTTTAATAGCAGATTATACAATAGTATAGGTAGGTACTATGTATTATGTACAATACTATGTACTAGGGTTGGACAATATATCAATATATAAGAGAGCACTTTGTTCTAATTTTACGTCATCTTACCTGAGCAATCGAATGCATGAATATTTTTATAATAACATGAGCGGAGTGGAATAAAGAACGTGATCAGCGTGATTGATATTCAAAACTGTAAGCAAGCATTGCTTTGTTTATGGTTTGTATACATGGAGTCTTAGTTTCGCTTTCCCTTTTTGAACGACGAATATAGACAAATATATCTGCTTAAATAAACAGTTATCTTCTTTATACGCAGGCGCAGAAACTGCGTGCTAGTTGACAGTCGGCTGAAGTTCTTTCGGTGTGTTCAAGCACACATTTTTTTCCCCGACGCAGCCGACGTGAGGCAACAACATCATCGGCTTTCGTTGCCACTAGTTGGGTTGGTGTGTCCCGGCCTTAAGAAAAGAAAGAAAAAGCCACAAATACTGTGATGACAAATTGAATCTGACTTTTGGATCGACTCATTGACAGTTTAAACTGATTCATAAAATAAATCAAACTTACTGACTACTAATGATGGTCTTTAGGCATCTTAATGGCTAAATAAAAAGGCATAAAAGCATAATATTGTGGATTTTTCAATATATCACCCAGCCCTTATGCATATTAGTACTTACCTTAATATTTTTTTTGTACTTGAAAATATAATTTATAATTTGCTCACTTTTATGCTGTTCTGAATTTGTATTTGGAGTTCGTATTTGTTTCATATTTGGAGTTTTTGTTGACTTTTCACTGGAAAAAGAGCAACGTGAACATTCTGCCTAACATCTCTTTCTGTGCTCCATGGTAGAAAGTCAGGGATCAAAGTGAGGGTGAGTAAACAACTACGCAACTATCATTTTTGTGGTGAACTAGGCTTTTAAGACACGTACACATTCTCATTCACCTCTCTGTTTACCCCACCCCTGTTTCTCACACTCCCCCACCCCCCGCGTATTTGTTTCTAGCACCATGTCCCAGTACGCTACTGATCTTTTCCCTCTGGGCGTCTGGCATGTGCTGGAGATCAAAGCACAGTGTCAACCCAAGGTTCAGAGGCAAAACCAATTCACCTGCAGCTCCGTCTGGGTAGGGGATAGTTTCTGTCGCTCTCACACACTCTTTCCCCTTTCTACCCCCCTCACCCCACAGACTGGATTAGCCTACCATGCGTCATGGTCCTGGACCGAGAAGCGCAAAGCACCATTTTACGACCAGATAAACTCTAGCCATAAATTGACCAGTGGGTTTCACAACCTCTCTCTTATATTAATGAGAGATTGAGAGAGAACCTAGTCTCCCAGACTATGCCCCCCAGTGAGCTCGCCAACTCGCAGGACACCCAATAGAAAGAGTCCATTGTGATGGATCATTGTGCGTCAGCCCCGGCAGCACGGGCTTGTTTGTCTTATGAATAATTCAGCAGGCCTCTCCAGCACTAAACAACAGAGGCCTGTACTGTATGTTTAACCAGTTGGGTAGGGAAAACCAGTATGTTTGTCAGATAAACTCTGCATGGCCTTGATGCGCAAGCATTCTGTTCGGCCGCGTCTGAAAGGTTACTCTGGGAAATGGACCTCCTTTGGTGCCTCTGATCTGATCTCTCAGCAGATAGCACCGGGTGGTTCCCTACGAGTATGTGTGAGTTGCATAGAAAAGGAGAGAGTCGGACCGGATGGTGTCGTTTACACTGTGCTACCGCAGTGTTCAAAGACACTGGTAAACTAACTCCATTCTCTCTCCCAAGCCCTTGTTCGAAACAAGACACCGTACAGTCACACTGAAGGCCGCCGCCCTGGCCAAGAGGGGAAGTGGCGTTCACAGGCTCTCACAGAGACCCGAACACCTCCTGCTCTCTTCTCTCTGATGACACTTTCACACTGGTGCTTTTGGTGAAGGCCTGACTTTGGTTTGTGTGGTTGGTTTGAAAGCTGTTGTCTGTACTTCAGACGAATTTATTTATTTGTTTTATTGTATTTTTAGTTTAGTTTTTACTTTAGAATTATTTTATTTTGTCTTATCTTATATCTTATCCGACTATTACAAATCAACCTTTTGGTGTTTAAAAAAAAAAAAATATGTATGTATATATATATATATATATATATATATATATATATATATATATATATATATATATATATATATATATATATATATATATACCTATATATGTGTATGTGTGTGTATATATATATATATATATATATATATATATATATATATATATACCTATATATGTGTATGTGTGTGTATATATATATATATATATATATATATATATATATATATATATATATATATATATATGCCGATGTATTTGTACTGTTAACATACTTTATAGTGAGAAAGAATAAATCATAATGTTCAATTAATGCAAAAAGTCAGCATATTGTGTTACTGCTTTTGCAGAAGTTTAAATCAAATATTAAATAAATATTATTTATGAAAGTTTATAAATTATATTTTTATATTAACTTTTATCCCAAAAAATGCACACATCAAAGTGAAAATATTGTTAATACATTTGAATATTACTATACAGTGTGAATTCAAAGACAGTGAAATGAAAAAGATGGTCGTATAAAAAAATTACCTGTCAAATTTTTGTTGTTTTTCTCAGAGAACTTGGCATGTGCTGAATATGCTTCATTTATTGTGTTAAAATTGTCTGGGGAATTTGCTGCTTCTCATGATGTCATGATGACACAATCATAATTCAGTTCAGAACCAGATATTAACAGAGACCTGCAATGGGGAAATCAAACTCTGGTTCTGAACAAATTGTCAAACACAGAAAACTGTGGTTTGGGCTAACTGGGTTCCTGCACATAACTCAGCAGCTCTGTGCTTGTGTGTATTTGTGTGTCCCTTGATTGTTACGTTAGATTGCTCTAAAACTGCCACTTATTGGGATGGTGTGGGCACTGCAGTCGCACAAGCAGCTTATGTAATGAGACATTTTTTTCCCTCTCACTTTCCCCCTCCATCTCTGTCTGCCTACACTCTGAGAAAATTAGATGGTGCCGAAATGCCTGGGATTACAGGGAAGCGTGGCTGCGTGTTTATGTTGCTCCCCGGGCTGTGGATGGGAAAAGATGAGATCTGTACATATCTGTATGTTCAACTTGTCGCCAGATCTGTTTGTCTGGGGTAGGGATGTGCAAAAATTACATATTTTCAAAATCAACTTCTCTGTGGGTTGCATGAAATACTAGTCGACTAGTTGGTCTCAAGAAAGCCCTATCTCTCTGTAACATTGGAAACACCAATTAATTCTAATGAGTCCGTTCGTTGTAAACAGTCTATTCTCTCATGAAATGTTGGCATGTTCGATTCATTCTAGTGAATCGGTTCGTTCATATACAGTAGTTCTTATTAATGAAAGGGTTCATCACTGTTTCAGATTTAGCTGTATTTATTGTAAATTTATTACTTCAAACCCTAATTGTTTTGTTTGATAAAACTTGGCGCTAATTAAATTATACATAACGTAATTGGATAGTTAAGTTTTTACATCCTTAAAGGGTTAGTTCACCCAAAAATGAAAATTCTGTCATTCATTTCTCACCCTCATGACGTTCCACACCCTTCGTTCATCTTCGGAACACAAATTAAGATATTTTTGATAAAATCCGATGCTTCCATTGCCAGCAAGATAATGAACACTTTCAGATGCCCAGAAAGGTGCTAAAAACATATTTAAAACAGTTCATGTGACTACAGTGGTTCAACCGTTTTGTTTTTTTGCGGCAAAAAAACAAAATAACGACTTTTCAACAATATCTAGTGATGGCTGATTTCAAAACACTGCTTCATGAAGCTTCGAAGCTTTACAAATCTTTTGTTTTGAATCGGTGGTTCGGAGCACCAAAGTCACATTATTTCAGTAAACGAGGCTTTGTTACATCATAAGTGTTTTGAAATTTCAATAGTTCATGTGACTTTGGCAGTTTGATATGCAATCCGAACCACTGATTAGAAACAAAAGATTTGTAAAGCTTCGAAGCAGTGTTTTGAAATCGCCCATCACTAGATATTGTTAAAGTCGTTATTTTGTTTTTTTGGCACACAAAAAGTATTCTCGTCGCTTTATAATATAACGATTGAACCACTGTAGTCACATGAACTTTTAAATATGTTTTTAGTACCTTTCTGGGCATCTGAAAGTGTTCATTATCTTGCTGGCAATGGAGGCCTCACTGAGCCATCGTATTTTATCAAAAATATCTTAATTTGTGTTCTGAAGATGAACGAAGATCTGTGTGGAACGACATGAAGGTGAGTAATATATGACATAATTTTCATTTTTGGGTGAACTAACCCTTTAATAGCTTCAGTATAGTTAGATACTTTGTTCGTAGCTTAACTAATGTAGTTTAATCACTGTAAATTATGATTAGCTTGACAGGCAACAAAACTGTTTTATGCTAGATGTGTTTGTCTTTTTCAACTAGACCAGGGGTGCAAAACTCAGTTCCTGGAGGGCCATAGCCCTGCAGAGTTTAGTTTCAACCCTGTTCCAACACACACACACCTGAAGTTTTCCAATAAGCCTGAATGACTTGATTAACTGCATCAGGTTTGTTTAATTAGGGTTGAAGCTAAACTCTGCAGGGCTGTGGCCCTCCAGGAACTGAGTTTTGCACCCCTGAACTAGACAGTAAAAAAAAGAAAGCTCCAGATAAAACTAGTCATTCTCACTAATCGACTAGTCGGTTCTAGAATGACTCAATCAGCATGACCTATTCCTAGTCTGGACAGAGCAATGAAGACTCCTGACAGGCCTGCACGCATCTGATCCTCCCTCGCCGAGTCTCCGGCTGTCTTCCTCCTCCAGCCCTGTCGCTATGGTGAGGATGTCACATGGAAACAGCCCAGCATTGGGAGGTGTGAAAGAGAATGTCACAGACAGCAGTCCAAATATGACACCATTGGCAGGGGGCACATGGGGGAAATGGCACACAACACCTCACTAAGGCACCTGAGCGTGAAATAAAGCAGATAAGAGAAACTGACCAGATGTTTCACTCTGCGGGAGGACGCGAGAGTAAACGGCTGATGGAAACGGTGAAGTCCTGAGCTTGTTAGCCTATTGAGAGAGCTGAGACTTGAGTCCTATAGCAATGATTGATTTAATAGAAGCAGACAGTGCTCATCATTGTCAATCACTGTGATGTGCCGCTCTCTCTTCCTCCCCTGTCTCGTTCTGTCTCTCGCGCTTTTTTTTTTTTTTTTTTTAATTCATTTTCTCTTCTCTCTCTTCCTCCTGAGCTTTGGTGCCAGGCTGGGCAGGCTCTGATGGGCAGACGGCGAGTTGTCTTCATTATAATGCCTTTATTTATTCATGTGTCTGCGGCCAGTGACAGCCGTGCCTGTGCACAGCTCTCCTCTCTGTCTGTGTCCTTAGAGATATGACTCATTTTCATTTCTCTCTTTCTCTCTGCTGACATCATTCTCTCTTCTCTGTCAAGTGCTGCTTTCAGTTAGCTTCAAAACTGACACGCGAACGCACAACACGCATCAGTCACATCCAGTGGCCCACGTCAGCACACAGAGGGTACTCGTCAACGTTTGGTCGAGGAATCGCTTGATGCAGGCGGCTCGTGCGGGCCAGATTGCCTCATGACCACTTTTGGGAGGCAGGCGCTGGCTATTTCAGTTCGGGCTATAAATAGTCGCGCTGCGGTTTTTGCCAGTTTGATAAGCCTGTAATTGGAGTTGCATCCATCAGGTTACAGAGGGCTTTTAATCCTGAGACGTGTTGGCTGGGTTCTGGAGCTTTTCAGGTTAAAGAGCATTCAAAGCCATTGTTTAAGCCTGGGTTCACTGAGCTAAATGCTATTAGATTATTACAGTGTGTCAAAAGCAAATTAATCTAATTTTGCCTTTCCGTAGCTCTGCCAAACAGTCAACCCTAATCAGGCATTGTATTCAAACCTCCTTTTTAAGCCCCTGGCATGAGGTACATCGGGATTTTCTAAGGATTATAGTTCAAAATTAGGTTATGTCACTCTTTTACCTGAATTATAGAGCCGTTTGTTGGGTTTTCACGGCTCTGCTGTAGTTGGTAGTCGGCCTCTTTGTGGTATAGATCAAAAGAGAAGCCGTGATTATGAAACGGATCACTTCACTCTAGGCTCTTAGGGGTTTTTTTTCCATGTGCTTTGATACGTCAGAACCTTGATGGGCTTCTGTTATGGAGCCCAGTGTTTGGCTGTGCTGCGCTAGGGGCTGTTAGCGGTCGCTCTGATTGTCCTCTGGCAAATGAGTGATAACTGCAGCAAGCATGTGACAAAGAGGAGTGGCAGCTGGTGGATGCTGGGATACATGCTGGGTCACCTCCCTGAGCAAAAGCCCTCATATCTGTAACAATTAATGCCTTTCAGACATTTAGAGGAATATCTTGATTGGGATGTATTTAGAAATGGGAATCATTAAGAATTTAATAATTATGGTTCATTAATGATTCATTTTGGTACTTTTGAGGAAGAAATATTTAAAGATTTCATTTCCAAATAATAGGATTTTTGATAAATAAAAAAAATACATTTTAATAAATCCTTCCTTCCTTCCTTCCTTCCTTCCTTCCTTCCTTCCTTCCTTCCTTCCTTCCTTCCTTCCTTCCTTCCTTCCTTCCTTCCTTCCTTCCTTCCTTCCTTCCTTCCTTCCTTCCTTCCTTCCTTCCTTCCTTCCTTCCTTCCTTCCTTCCTTCCTTCCTTCCTTCCTTCCTTCCTTCCTTCCTTCCTTCCTTCCTTCCTTCCTTCCTTCCTTCCTTCCTTCCTTTGAGACAGCATGCAAACCTATAACTTGTCAACTATATATTGAATAACAATATATAAAGGTGGTATTATCCCCAACATTTTAAAAGTTTGAGAATGGTACGATTTTTAAATGTTTTTGAAAGAAGTCTCTTTGATTCACCAAGGCTGCATTTATTTGATCAAAAAATATAGTTAAAACAGTAATATTGTGAAATATTATTACAATAAAATTTGTTTTCCGTTTTAATACATTAAGATATTTAATACATTTTAAATGTAATTTATTCCTGTGATGGCAAAGCTAAATTTCCAGCAGTCATTACTTCAGTCTACAGTGTCACATGATCCTTCAGAAACCATTGTAATATGTTAATTTGGTGCAAAATGAAACATTTCTGCTTATTTTCAATCTTGAAAACCGTTGTGCTGCTTAATATTTTTGTGTAACCATGATCATTTTTTTTCATTCTTTAATGAATAGGAAGTTGAGCAAAGGAACAGTATTTATTTGAAATATTAATCTTTTGTAACATTACAAATGTCTTCACTGTCACTTTTGGTCAATTTAATGCATCTTTGCTGAATAAAAGTATGAATTTCTTTTTTTTTTTTATTTCTTTTTTTTTTTTTATAAATCTTATTGACCACAAACTTTTAAATGTTAGTTTCATTTATTTATTTGTAAAAAATACTGCTGACAAAACTTGTAATGTCTGTTTGTTTAGCTCAGTTGTACGTTGTATTTGTTTATTTGAAAACAAACCGCTCATAAAGAGTCATTTGTTCAGTAATCTGACTACACTGATTGCACTGTTTTGATGCAGAATAAGACCCAGTTCTAACTTCCCATCCATAGACACTGTAGTGCAAGTTTTAAATTTAGATTTATAAAAAGTATAAGATATTTATGACTGCACGAGTAACCACCAAGCTGCATGGACAGTTTTGGAATATGGGAAGATTTTTGTTTACTCTGACATGTATGCATGTACTTACTCCTGTTTTATTCCCGTAATGGCCTAATCTGGCTCTACCTGCTGTGTTGTAGTCTTAATGTAATGTCTTTTCCATATGATCAGCAAATTTTGAGGGAACATCAGCATTTTGCATAATTTATTTGTTTTTGTTTGCATGTTTCTCTTCACTTCCCAAACAACCCTAATGTATGCAGTACAGTACAGCATGTGTGCGTGAGAGTCTTCGCTTACGTGATCACGTGCAGCCACATTATGTCAGAGCCAGGCTGCGTGTTCTAGGCCGGGGGGCTCAACGCAGCGGGAGACACTGCTGTTTAATTTCAGCACTTCATCCCCCTCCGTAATGAAGCTTCCCTCACGCACGTTTGCTCACACCCTGCCAGTGCTGCTGGCGGGTAATTGGGATGTGACTGAGCATGAATATCCCTTACGCCTGCCGCAGACCGACCTCCCCGCGACCCTGCAGATAGCTCTTTGTCTTAATGGACATATCATCTTTTATTTAGATCTCCATTTGAAAGTAATTGTCAGCAGGAGGGGGTTATTGCAGTAGATGGAGACGAATAGACTGGTGTTTCACAGCGGACCTCTTTGATTGGCTGCAGTTTTTGGCTGGCTTTGATTATGTGAGTCGGAACAAAGGTGTGTGCTGTGCCAAGCTGTTTTTAGAGGCTATTAGAAGCACCGCCCTGACCCGGTCCTTCCTAATCATCGGAGCTCTGCTGTCTCCAATACAGTCAAAGATGTACCCATGTACCATATGAATCACAATACTGACACGTATATGTTTAGATGTGTGTTTTACATCATTTGTGATTTTCCCCCCCAATGTTTACCCTCAAGGTGAAAAACACTCACTTGGTGCAGTTAAAATGCAGTGCAGCATGTCATGCATGTGCGAGTGTTGTTGTCTGTAAGTGTTAGGTCTGTAAACAGCAGCAGCAGGAATGATGGGAGATGACCTCAGGAAATGTTAGATTCTGCAGGGATGATCAGAATTGGGCATTTGCTCCTTGAGTTATCGTGATTTATGTATTTCAAACATCAGAGATGTTTGTTTTGATTTTAAAGTCAATTTGAATTCATAAGTGACTTTACTTTCTTAATGCACATTCATGGTCTTTTTGGGCTTGTCTGTAAAAAGTATTTACCACCCTTGGACTTTCATGTTTGTTATTTTACAGTACTGAATTATGTTAAACTTACATTCACCCAAAAATGAAAAATCATTATTAATTAATAATTTAGATATACTAAGATTTTCACTTTTATTTAGTTGAATAATATCTTAATACATAATTATATATGTTATAAAATGAAAAGTCATCATAACTTACGTCATTCCAAACTCAATAGACTTTTGTTCATATAAAGCCATCGTGTCTCCAGAAGACTTGTATTAAACCACTCGATTCGTATGTATTACGTTTACAATGTCTTTATGAATTTTTTGAAAATTCAATAATATAATGAAGGGACAGAAATCTCTTAGATTACATTAAAAATCTTCATTCGTGTTTTGAAGATGAATTCCTATGGGTTTGGAATAGCATAAGGTTGAGTAATTGATGACAGATTTTTTATTTTTGGGTGAACTTTTTATAATTTGTCTTTAATCCAAAATAATTACAAAGTATTCACCCCTTTTCAACCATTGCTAGTGTGACCAATTGGTTTTAGAAGACACATCAATAGTTAAAATGGAGATAACTTGTGTGCAGTCAAGGGCTTTCAATTGATTTTAGTATAAATACGCCATCTGGAAGGTTCAATTTGGCAAGTCAATATTGTGGCAGAACTTACACCATGAACATGTAGGCTCCAAGCAACTCCACAAAAAAGTAATTAAAAGGCACAAAGCAGAGGATGGATACAAGAAGATTTCCAAGTGTGAATATCCTTAAGTGTACATTACAGCTGTCAATCAAAAGTTTTGACCAGATTGACAAGAATTATGTCAGATTATTCAAGTACAATGGGTTGTAAACGCAGTTTAATGTTGACTTCAAAGAACCTGGTGTGCCCACTGCATCATTTTTCCCATCGACAGATTTAGGATGTTTATGTCTTTTTAGTCTTACATTAAACAGACAGTACATAACTACTTCCACACTGTAAACAGAGGTGTATTGCTCCACAGACAGACAGTGATTAATTTCTCATGTATACAGGTCATCTCTCAGGCAGAGCATCTCATTCACAAGGGGCCCCATCAACAGACATTGCAAGGTTGCAATAAAAGCAGCAAACGTAGCACCGTGTACTCTAATAAATCTTCAGAGGTTAAACCCCACAGCACTAAAAACCCAGAAAGACCTTTTCATCATCCCCATAAAAGTGGCAATGTCACAGTGTTTGTGGTGAGCCACCGTCCAGGATGCTGGAATTAGTGCTCCCCTGTAATCTAGTTTAACACAGCCTACAGACAGACATCCTGTATCTCATTTCATTATTCCATTAGTTTTGTGAAGGTTTTGCTCCATCGGATTTGATCACTTTATATTCAGAGACTTTTATAAGACCAGAACTCAGAATAGCGCCAGCCATTTCAGTGCCAAAAAATCCCTAAGTCTACAAATATGTAGGGATGGATGGATACTATATTGGCAGCCATGCTCGTATCAGCCAATTAATTTAATGTTATCCATATCCATATTTTATTTAAGATAAATTATAGCTGAATTTCTAGTTGACTTGCCTGTTCAATACAAATAATGTTTACTTTTTTAATTCAGTGCACACAGAAATATAGGTATATTTTGAAAGTTATAATTTCACATTTAAGTTTTATTAAAGAAAGTTGCCCTGTCCAAATACCCACACTTGCTGTCTTGGCCACTTGAGAGCGCGTGCACGCGACAGGAAGTAAGTGCGCAAGACTGTCCCATGTCTTAAAAATGCCCAAGTGCAGTGCCCTTAATGCACACTAAACCCACACCATCTTGAATACCGCTTCGGAGCAGTATTTGAGGATAAGTGTATCCCATCATGCATTATGTTTGGGAGCTCACATGCCCCGAAATCGCGAGATGTCAAGGAAAACATACGACTGTAAGTTAAATTAATTATATGTTACATATAATTTGGTAGTAAAATATAAAGTGTTGCACATTTTATTGATGTAAAGATGAGTAGGCTATGTGTATTTTGTACATCATTTGCAACTGCTTTTTATCACTTAAAGAATCGCCACAATTTTAAAATTGTGTTTTATGTTAGTTACATAGTGATCACTAAACAGACATTTAGAAGTGTGTTTTAAAATGCAAAGTATTGAAAATAATAATTTTTAAAAAAAAAGCTGTAAATGGTTGCATTTTTTGCAAGACTATAAGTGTGTCCCATCGGGTAATCAAAAGTTCTATACACACTTGAAGTCTTCACGCCTACTTGAACACTTGAGCCAAATACAGGAAATATGTCATGTAAGTAGACTAGTGGTCAAGTGCAAAGACCGCAAGTGTGGGTATTTGGACAGGGCAAATGTATTTTTTTATTTCAATGCTAGGCACATACTGTATTTTTTTCTAATCAGTCTAAATGTAATCAATATATAATATCAGCCAGTAGGTTATCTGCTTCAAAATATAAATATCATTTTATTTTCTTAATTGCTAGTCAGTGTACATACTATATGTATTTGTCAGAAGTATTTTTCCATTTGCATCACATCTCTACTTTTTTTAGCATCTTATACCATAAGCACAACATAAAGACACTGTCAAGTTAAAATTAATAAAAGTAAAAATAGTAAAAAATAAAACCATATTGATTGTTAAAAAAGTGTTAAAAATAAGACTTAGGAAAAATGTAATGTTTTGAAGTTGTTGAAGTCACGCAATTGAGTTTTCATCATTGATCATTGCTGTCACTTCCCTAACAAACACTACAGTATATTGAAATGCTTAAAGAATGACTCGCTCATTGTTCCCTTAGTTTTTCACTCTGAATTCGAGAAAATGTATTTGTTTTTTCTCCTTTATCAGTTTGCTATTACTTCCTGTTTTCGCTAGTATTCTCTTGCAGAGTTGCACGCACAGGGGCCTCTCTACCACGGTCCATTTTGCCTTTCCAGGAATTGTCAATATATAGACAACTTCCTAGTTCCTGGATATGTGATTTCCAGTCTTTTTTTTAACTCTCAGATATGGAAGCTGTGTTTATGTGTTCTAATAATCAGTTTTCCTCCTCTCTCTTTCCTTTTGCTCCCCACCCGCTCGATCTGTCCTTCCTCTCAGTGGATGATCCAGGAGCCGCACAACGTTGCCACTTTCTTTGGCTGCATCGGGAAGGATAAGTTCGGGAGGATCCTGAAGGAGAAGGCAGAGGAAGCCCACGTGGATGCCCACTACTACGAGCAGAGCGAGGAGCCCACGGGGACCTGCGCTGCCTGCATCACTGGCGACAACAGGTCAGCCACCCCTTTCCTCTAGGGAGGGCCCTTATCGCTTCCTCAGGATAGCACCCCCCTGCACACACACAGCGCACATTCACACACCCCACCTCACTATGCACTGGGACTCACTGTTCCCTCGCCGGCTGTTCTGCTCTTTTCCGCCAGAGCTCTTGATTTATTTATTTGCCGGGGTTAGATCAGCACAGAGGTATTTTGATACACCGCATGACTTGGCCCTGAAGGGTGCTAGATTCCATGACTGAGCAGATATGTGAAACTGCTTTGGCCGAATTACGTGCTACCTACACGTTTGAATAGAGCATTTGATGCGTTTAAGTGTTACTTACTATTTTTCTGCTTTCGAAGAGAATGCAATAGTATCCATTTAAGCTTAATGACTAATCTGTAATTGTATAAACTCTGAGGATTTGTTCAAATGAACAGCAGGTTCAAACTCCAGATAGATCGCGGTCTGATTTTTGGAGCATGCCCGGATAATCATAAAGGAAAATTTAATATCAAAAAATAAAATCGATAAACACCATCGATAGTAGGATTGGGAGCTTAATAATAATGAGTTTAATTATTCTGAATTTTTCTCAATGATTTTGGTTCCTTAATGATTTCATTAATGATTCTTTTAGCTCTTGATAACAAATATTTTGTAAAAAATAAAAGATAAAAAAAAAATTACTCTCAGAAGTTTGAGATTATTTTGAATTTCAACAGAACAGATGTGACAAATTAAAAATAAATATAATAAATTATATATAAATTATATGTAATTATATATTATATAATTAGCTTTTTATCAAATTTATTTCATATATTATTTTTTTTTAAATTGTAATTTTTAATTATAGTTTTTTATTAACATACTTATATTTAATATACTTATATTTATTTATTTATATTGTTATATATTTTACTTGTCATATATAACAAGATAAATACATTTTGGTTCGGTTAGTGAGTCGAGATTAATTTAGTAACCACTCTGGCTGATTCATATTTTTTATTCTCTAAAAACAACCGGCTCATAAGAGTCATTTGTTCAAGAGTCAATATGTTTTGTGCTATAGATTCACAAAGGTGCTGCTTAGTAGTAGTGCAGGAAACTGTATTTTGGAGCTTGAGAGACTTACTATAAACTCTTGTATGTTTTGGAGATCTTCAAAGATATTTTAAGAGTTCACTGGAAAATGTGTACACTTTACTTATGAAATCATTCCTGGGAGGACTATTCCCTTAATAAAAAAAAATGCATGCATTTGCAGGGGCACCGGTGTCAGTGACATCAGCTGAATAATAGATGCCCCTCTGAGACAGTCGTGATCGTTCAGGTGGTGATCTGCATTTGTTTTGCATGTTGTCAGCCATGCTATTGCCTTTTAATCAGAGCTGCCAACAAAACTATTGTAAGTGTGTGTGTGTGCATGAACAACCGCTCACAGGTGTGTCCCTTTTGAACCGAGCTGAAAAAATAGAGTAACTTCAGATCATCCTGGTTGCTTTATTGTTTCTCATCCACGCACTTGCTGTAAAAGGGTTGATGTTGAGATGAGTGTTGATGAAAGCAAATGCTAACAGATTTCTCCAGGTATCATAGACCACCATGGAGTACATATACTTTTGGTCATATAACGCATGTTTGAGAGGACCCATGTAGTCAGGGGAAGATATGAATGTTGAGAAGGAGATTTATGAGGACTGGTCTCTTTGTTTGGACTGTCATAGAGTTAGTGTGAGCAGGCTATGCATTAGAGACAGTTTGAAAGAGCAGCGGCTTGTAGAGCTGTCAGCCTTGGCCTTATGAGGCTCTGCTCATTAGCACCTCACCTGTCAAAGCAGACCCTTTCATTACAGGAGATTCGCAGACCTGCAGCTCAAGGCCTGAAAGCGGCTTAATCAATATCTTCCTCAATAGTTTCTCCCTGCAGCTATGCAGCGCACCTGTACACAGCCGCTGGTGAGACTGGCCAGACGGGAAACGGTGTTAAAAGACCCCGCTGATTTCAGACTGGCTTGGGAGGGAGGAGGGAGAGGTCACGGGTCTACAGCCTGCAGCGAGAGGTCTGCCCTTCCTCTCAGCACTGCTTCTCACTGTGCGCGGTAATGATAGCGTGGAGGAGAGTCCGACACAATCTGCCTGGTCAGATCAGCGTGACTCTGCCACTCTAAATGCTTATTATGCCTTAATGGATTTGATTTTGATTAACACGATGACATCAAGCAGAAGGGTGTCAGATCTGCATCTTTCATGTTCCACTGTGAAAATTACAAGCAGTTGCTTTTTTGTCAAGGGGGCTTGCTACTTTATTAGATGTATATACATAGTAAAGATGCACAATGTATGTGTGTATTAATCAGTTTAAAATAAAGCTTCAAAAAAGTGTTTGTATTTAACAAAAATAAAGCCAAAATGTAAAAGCCATGTGTGACAAACTAAGGACACCCTTATTGTTTCCTTAAGAATTAAAGGGTTAGTTCACCCAAAAATGAAAATTCTGTCATTAATTACTCACCCTCATGTCGTTCCACACCCGTAAGAACTTCGTTCGTCTTCGGAACACAAATTAAGATGTTTTTTATAAAATCCGATGGCTCAGTGAGGCCTGCATTGCCAGCAAGTTTAAATGCCCAGAAAGCTACTAATGACGTATTTAAAACAGTTCATGTGACTACAGTGGTGCAACCTTAATGTTATGAAGCGACGAGAATACTTTTTGTGCGCCAAAAAAACGAAATAATGGCTTTATTCAACAATATCTAGTGATGGGCGATTTCAAAACACTGCTTCATGGGGCGTGACTTTGGCAGTTTGATACACGCTCCGAACCACTGATTCGAAACAAAACATTCGTAAAGCTTTAAAGCTTGTGTACTCATTGCTTCATAACATTAAGGTTGAACCACTGTAGTCACATGAACTGTTTTAAATACGTCTTCAGTAGCTTTCTGGGCATTGAAAGTGTTAATTGTCTTGCTGACAATGCAGGCCTCACTGAGCCATCGGATTTAATGAAAAATATCTTAATTTGTGTTCCGAAGATGAACGAAGGTCTTACGGGTGTGGAACGACATGAGGGTGAGTAATTAATGACAGAATTTTCATTTTTGGGTGAACTAACCCTTTAAGAGGGTGAGTAGCTGTCAGGCGCTGCTAATCAAATGTCTTTGATTAATTGATCATCAGCAAGTGTGACCAACTCTATAAAAGCAGAAGTTTTGCCAGTTTGCTGGTCTGGAGCATTCAGGTGTGTATTAACAATGTCAAGGAGGAAAGACATCAGCAATGATCTTAGAGAAGCAAGTGTTGCTGCCATCAATCTGAAGTCCGTCATTCTACAGTGAGGAAGATTATTCACAACTGGAAGATATTCAAAACAGACACCAATCTTCCCTGGAGTGGACGTCCCAGCAAATTCACATGCAGACAGCCCAAGAGCTACACCTCAGTCTCTACAGGCCTCAGTTAGCATGTTAAATGTTAAAGTTCATGACAGTACAATTAGAAAAAGACGGGATAAGTATGGCATGTTTGGAAGGGTTGCCAGGAGAAAGCCTCTTCTCTCTTACAAAAAAACATGGCAGCACAGCTTAGGTTTGCAAAGTTGCATCTGAACAAACAAGTGGAGATGTTTGGCCATAATGCACCACGCCAAGTTTGTTGAAAACTAAACATAGCATATCAGAACAAACACCGCATACCAAAAGTCAAGCATGCTGATGGAGGGATGATGATTTGGGACATGTTTTGTAACCACAGGCCCTGGGCATCTCACAGTCATTGAGTTGACCATGAACACCTCTGTGTACCAAAGTATTCTAGAGTCAAATGTGTGGCCATTCGTCCAACAGCTAAAGCTTAGCCAAAATTGGGTCATGCAACTGGACAATGATCACCAGCACAAGATCACCAGCAAATCTCTGCATATTTTGAGATATATATATATATATATATATATATATATATAACTGAAATATATATATATATATATATATATATATATATATATATATATATATATATATATATATATATATGTATATGTATATATATATATATATATATAACTGAAGACAGTGCTTACTGATATAGACTTACTCTCTTTGGAGTGGACTTTGTGCTTTGTAAATTTGCAGACTTTTTTCATGCTCAAACAGCAATATTACCAAGTTCAAAATGTATAAAAAGCATAATAGGACCCCTTTAAAATAATGTAGATTTTTATATGCCAAAATCTGTGTGTGTGTGTATACATATTTCTGGTTACTTGATTTAAATTTATATTCTCTTGAACCCTTTTTAACAGGCATGCACCTGTTCATAAATACTCTGTCTCTGCCATTTCTATCAAACCTCTTCACTTTTCCTCCAAACGCCATAACCGCAGGTCTATTGATTCTCATTTGTGGCCTGACTGTGCATAGCAGTGCTTTTTCTGTAAGGCTAATGCTGCTTCATTGTAGCAGCTAGCCTGTTGGGACCGCATCCTCTCAGTAACAAGTGAATAATGAGAGTGGTTGTTTTTCAAAGTGGAATTAGTTGTTTTTGTTGATACGAGGACCACCGGGAGGTTAATGGAGAAACAGCAGTCCCGGTGGACGTTTGCAGTTCTCCTGCATTATTGATTTGTTTGTTCATTTATTTATGGGAAAGGTCTTGTAAGGCATTTGCACTTAAATAAAAAGAAGAGAAATAAAGAAAAAAGTGTTGATATTTAATTCTGGCAGAGCTGACACAAAGCAGCTGTTTAGAAAAACGTAGTCCATATGTTAGCCATATTCCGCCTACAGCAATTTACAAAGTTACAGCAGCAGCGGCACGTTTTCATGGAGCTACATAATTTACACAATCACCCTGAAGATAGAGTTGGTTTCTCAACTGCATTATGTGACTTTTTTTTTTTTTTTTTTTTCTTTCTTTTTTTTTTTTTTTTTTCATATAAAGCCATTTAAGGGAAGGAAATGGGTATTGGTGTTATGAGAAGTAGACAGTGCCTTTGGGTCATATAATGATCATAATTTGAAGATACAATTTTTCTCCAAAACCTTCTGGAGAAAAATTCATTTCTGAAACATTTTATTTAGGTATTCAACTTGTAGTTTTTTTTCTTGCTGGACAATTTATCTTGCTCTTTTTTTTTCTTTTTTTTCTGGCCTGGTTTCAATGCATGACTCCACCACAAAACATAATATATTTTCTAATAACTTTTAAAAATATATATATATATATATATTTTTTTTTTATGTACTATATATCATATTTCTGGCATACAAAAATGTCTACTGTAAGAATGTATAATATTTATTACAATTTATTAAAATATAATTTTTATTTATATAACTGAGGTTATGTTTTCTTTACAAAACAATGTACAACAATTTAAAGGACTTTTAATTTTGAATCCTGGAAGCTGGAAATTATATTTCCATTATATAAATCCTTAAGGTAATATTCAAACACACCTTTGCTGGAACATAATGGCTTACTCTACAAATGATTTGTTTATAATATTGACTCCAATTTATACTCTGACAGTTAGATTTACTGTAGTTTTGTGTTTTTGTTCCATTAGGTCTCTTGTTGCGAATCTCGCTGCTGCTAATTGCTACAAAAAAGAGAAACACCTCGATCTGGAGGACAACTGGAAGCTTGTTGAGAAAGCCCAAGTTTACTACATCGCTGTAAGTACAAATACCTCTCTTGACACTTTTGCCTTTTTTGCAGTTTGTCACCATGTGATAGTGTTAAAATTCAGCTTTTCAAGTTGTTGGCAGTTTGTTTCTTCTTTTTTTTTTTTTTAACCAAGCCATCAGATTGCCGAGGGTGCAACTTTTTCCTCTCGATGAAGGATAAGAGATTTTGTTTAAATGTGTGTTTTCAAATGTAATCTAATGGTATAAACATTGTCATCTAGAGTATATAAATTCTGTTCCAAGCCCTACAATGCAGAGACGCATGAAGTCCCCAAAGGGCTGTAACTGGTACTGCAAGGCAGGGAATGGAGTCTGAAGTGCAGTCAGTCGGCATGCAGCAGCATGCTCTTTGACCTGTGAGAGTCTAGAGGTTTGATCAACAGGTCGCAAGGGGCGGGATGACTCACTCTGAAGGTCACCGTCCAAACCGACGTTTACATTTACTGCGCATGCACCTTAAGCCCTTGAAAAAACAAGTTTGTCTAAGCGCTCGTCCGCTCCGTCAGTCAACTGTGCTGGTTAATTCTGAGTACACACTGCGAGAAGAGATAGATGCAAAAAGCCGCTGCTCGTAATTACCGGTAATCAAGGTTGGTGTGAAACGAGCGACCCCATTACACTCCGACCTTATTGTTAATGAGCCATTGCAAATGTGATTGGGATGGCTCTTCACGTGGGTCTGTACCTGCTGTAAGCTCCATTCATCGAGGGAAAGTCTGGCATCCGCATGGACTCGGACATCATTTGTTGAATACCTGTATTGTACGACTGTGATTAACCTCGAAGCAGGAATCAGTCTTTGAAGCTCAATTTGGCAGCCATTGTAACGTGACACTCTAATCAAATCATTTTCGTCCCTGATTAAACGTTTTTCATCACACTGTCGTTTGGTGAATGGGAAGCTCGAGGCTATACATGAATATTGAGGAGCCGTTGTGTGTTGACAGCCTTTGTGTTTTCGAACTTGACTGAATATGCTGACGTTTATGGGAAAGTGCCCTGATGGCTCTGTCGCTTCATCAGCTTGTTGTCGCTGTTGCTTCTTTTCGCGCAAGGCGCTCCGCCGAGCGTTGAGATCCACTTCAAGTCATGCCCTTGGATGAATGGCTGTCCTCAATGGCAGAGAAAGAAAGTGAACGAGCAAGCACATTCCAGTGTTTATTGAAAGTCTTGTCCCCGTTTTGTCAGCCTAGGCTTTTCGGTAGTGCTTGTTTGACAGCGATCCTGAGGGAGAGGTGATAGTTTCTGTTGTGATGCCCTGCTCAGTTTGTCCGAGGCTCAAATTTCAGCTGAGATTGGGGTGTTGAGCGTCCCAGCGAGCAGGCTTGTTTTTCCTCCACAGGTCCAAACCGAGTTGTGATAGCAGCTTCTCCAGGTCTCCGCTCTACAGACATGTTTAATGCATTTGGCCTAGCTGCACAGCCACTCCAGCCCCCCATTTTTCTTGTTCTCGCTCACTCTCTTTCTGGCCAGAGGCAGCCCGGTGATGGTCGAGGAGTGTGAGAATTGATTATCCAGCCAGAGAAAGTTCATTACTGGAGTAGATCTTCTCCCACCTTAATGGTGGAGCAACCGTTCTTGAATTCTGCCCCTGGTCTCAGTTTGGTGAGCAAGTAGAGATGGACCCGGTCCCTGAAGGGACCCAGAAGGGAGCTGACTTGACCGCAGCAGGAGCACCGACCGAGGTCTAGGCAGTCGAAGTCTCTACGGACTTCCTCTTTGTTCTACACGCACTTGTTTCTGAGAATGGACTCCAGTGCTTGTTTTGGCTGGGCGTCAGATCTTGATTGTTTGAACTGAGAAACTGAAAACAGGCCGGTTGATCAAATAAACTGAGTGCTCTTGTTCGTAGTCCTGCTGGTTATCTGGGAGTTTCTGTATTCGACTGACGCAGGATTATGTAAGCGATTTCCTCTTCCATATAACCATCACAGGCTGTGGCACCAGCCAGTCTGTCCTTGTTATGCATCAAGCCACATCTGTCTCTTTCTCTGTCTCTGTCTCTGTCTTTCTCTCTCTCTCTCTCTCTCTCTCTCTCTCTCTCTCTCTCTCTCTCTCTCTCTCTGTTTTTAAGTATCTCTTTCTTCTCCTCTGTTTGCACAAAGAGACTCTTGCCTTTTTGTCAAATGAATGCAATCTAGACTAATTCATTAGAGCGGGGTAAAAATATTTTCTGATTAATTGCGATAGTCAATCTAGATATCAAGTCATAAAATCCCAAGATAAATCTTTTATTTTATATACAGCATGACCAGTGTAGTCTAATTCACAAATAAATGACTCTTATGAACCAGTTATTTTTAGAGAGTCAAAAACACACTACAGTAGATCCATCTGAGTGGTTAATAGATTAGTATCAGGTTAATATTTCAACAAAAGAATATTTTTATATTTTCCATATCGGTCTGTCTGTATTTATTTGTCTATCTGTCTGTCAACAAATATTAAAAGATGCACTTACTGTAAGTAATCATAGCTTGATGTTATTTTAGTAACTTGATTTTAATTTAACACTAATTGAAACAAACAAATAACTGGTGAATCAGGATTGAAACAGGAGTTGTATATTAATACCCGAAACTGTAATTCATCCATAATTTGGGTCTTCTGCGTAAAAGTGATGAATTAAATCCCAGATCATTTAAAATGCAAATATGTTGGCTGGGTTTGTAGTGAGTTAGGCTGGATTTATGATTTGTGGCTGTGCAAATATGTAATTGCCATGTAATTGGCAACCCTGTGAGCCCATCTGTGATATCACAATACAGTGGTGGTCAATCCTCAGCTTACCCCCTTAGAGAGCTCTTACACTGGACTACTTCAGATCTGGTCAGATTCTCTCATAGCTCCCTTGACATTATGGGAGAGCACATTGTGACGGCACCCCAGTCCACTGCCAGAATTCTTATCTGCTATTTACGGAGTCATGGCCCTAAAATTGTACCGTATCATGGTATCAATCAGGACTGCTCCATTTTCCACCTAAGCACCTCTCTGTAACCAGCTAGATTTACTCATTTAATGGTAAACAAGGACATATTGTGAATCGTGAGTGCAGAGGTCTGCTCGATAGTCCTCCGCGGTGCATTTTGCTGAGATTGTTTTTTAAAGAGGGCTGAGTGGAGACCATCCAGCACCATTTCCACTTAATGCACTGTGGCATGCTTCAGTGCAGTGATAAGGGAGGCCTCCTTGAGCGGTAATCTCCATTGACCTTGTGTTCAGAGTGGAAGACATCCCTGTGTGAACATGAAACCATGCAACTCACTCACTTTAACCTCAGGGATTGATTTTAATTTACCATGATGGTGTTCTTTTGAGAGCCTAGATATGCATTTCCTGAAGGAAATACCAGTGCTTGCAAGGCATAAGAATGATAGTGGTACAGATATGGGTAAATTTAAGTCTTAAGCTTTGGTTCTGCATAAATGAAATGCTGAATTACTGGTGCTTTCTTGTTTTATTGACATTTAGCACATAACTTAGTCAGCTGCTGCTCAAGAATCAACACATAATCTCTGTAAAGTGTAAAGGCGGTTTATAAATAATTAAAGGATGCAAGGATGAAACAACCAATCACATAATGATTTAGTAAGTAAATATATACATGTTTATGTATAATTATATTACTATATATTATATAGTATTTAAATGTATTTATATATAAATAATATAAAAATATTGGTAACGCTTTACAATAAAGGTTCATTAGTTAACATTAGTTAACATGAACTAATAATAAACTGCATTTCTACAGCATTTATTTATTTCTTTGTTAACGTTATGTGAACATTTACTAATACATTATTAAAATCTTGTTAACATTAGTTAATGCACTGTGAACTAACATGAACAAACAATGAACAACTGTATTTTCATTAACTATTGTTAACAAAGATTAGTAAACACAGTAACAAATGTATTGCTCATGGTTAGTTCATGTTAGTTAATACATTAACTAATGTTTAGCTAATGAACCTTATTGTAAAGTGTTACCAAAATATTACTATTATTTTTTTTATAAAAAATAATGAAATAATATATATGTAAATATATTTTATATTGTATCTATTTTATAATATAGGTTGTATTTATCATTAGTTTGAATAAAATGTTTTGAATAAGCAAGTTTAAAAAATTACAGTAATACAGTAATTTAGACTTAAAGTAAAAAAAATAAAGACTCCACCTCACCTCCACTAATTTACAATGAGGCTGAAATTATCTATAAAATAATGTTTGGATGCACTTTGTCATGTAGTTTGGGCTAAATTAATTGAAGAAGTTATGCTTCTATGCTAATACTTAATGTTAGAGGTTAGAACAAATCCCAACCACAGTGTTTGGGAAATATCAATATTGTGCCGTCTTGCAAGCTCTGTAAATATTAACAGCAAAACTCACAATTGTTGTCCCCCTCGTTTTTTTCTGCTCCCCTCCCTCTTTCCTCAGTTTCATTCATCTGTAAATCAGATTAGCGTGAGGGAGTTTGTGCGGTAAAGCACTGATTAATGATGCCTGCCGCCGACTCCCAGCGCGCCCGTTACCGAAGGGTGCAATTGGACAAGAGGAGAGTTAATAGAGGCTCGGGCCAGGCCGGGCAGCACGCAGCTCTGCCACCGTGGCATGGCAGAGGACAGCATGCAGGCAGAACAGCCATTTTTCACTGGAGAAGAGAAAGAGGGGAGGGAAGAGGAGGGAGGGAGGGGTGTTGAACTTGTGCCAAATGTTTGGTGGCAGGCTGTTGCTAGGAAATCAGAATCCTGAGGCAGTGTTCTTCAGTGAGCAGTAATGAGAGACAGGAACAGAGCTGCAAAAATCACACACACCAAAAATGGAGATGGATTTCAGAGACTTGAGCTCATTCACAGGGCCAGTTGTGCCTGGATTGAGTTTATTCTGTCCTGATTTCTATAGGAATGTCAAATTATGGTCTGTTAAAGGGATAGTCCTCCCAAAAAATGTAATTCTGTCATCATTTACTCATCTTTATGTTGAAAGGAGATATTTAGCACAGTGTCCAAGTTGCTCTTTTTCACAACTATCACTAGTCCCCATACTCTTTTATTGTATGGGAAAAGAGCAGCGTGCACATTCCACTAAATATCTCATTTTCTTTTCCATGCACAAAATAAACTCACACAGGTTTGGGACAACATGAGGGTGAGCAAATGTTCTTATGGATTTAATAAATTGCCCTTTTCATCGTAAAAAATAAAATTGAAGCAATTATATGGAGAATTAAATATTTCCTATATTATATTATATTATATTATTAATAAAAAAACAATGTAATTTATTTTGATTGAGTCATTTTCTCTCTCTAAAAAAGTTTTATTTAAAAAGCATTTTCATTATTAGAAATAAACCTGAATTAAAATATGAATCCTTCTCGTAATAAACATAAGAAAGCTCAAATGTGTTGTGTATTACACCTGAGCATTAACCTCAGCATGTCATTCGTCTCTGCTGTGAGTGAACACGTAGTCTCTGAAGGCACTGACATGCAACCATTCTCTTAAAGAAACAGGAGCAATTTTCCCCTCTAAAAGGTGTGTACGTATTCACGTTAAAGGGGAGGGAGGAAATCAAAACGGGGGTGTGGTGAAGTGTGAGAGAGATGAAGATAATTAAAAATGGGGTCCGACGGGCCTCTGAGGCCCCAGCTGCAGATGGTTCTAGAACAGCCCAGGGACATAAAAGAGGAGCTCTTGACACTTGCAGGCGTGTGCCAGTTCCACTGAGTGGATGGTTCGTCCAGGGAGGATGTGGCTGTGCCGTGGAGGAAGCCGTGAAAGGAAGTGTCACCTGTGAAAAAGAAACTCTCTCTCTCTCTCTCTCTCTCTCTCTCTCTCTCTCTCTCTCTCTCTCTTTGTTTTTCTCTCTAACACTATCTATAGCTCACTTTTCACATTGCCTAGCATGAGCTTTCAGACCTGTAAGTGCTATGGTGCACACAAAGCAGGTTGAGCTACGTCTAAAATACTGTCAGCCGAGCAGGAGAGAGAAACCATTAACTGATACAGCAAGCGGTATGGCAGCCTACACCCTGAAGTGGCATTATTCTCTCTCTCTCTTTTTCTCCATCACCCTCTCCCTCTGTTTTTTCCTCTTCCTTTTTTCACCAATCAGACATCAGAGTTCCCTGGCAACAAAATTGGGCACCGGGTTGGGGGTTGGTTGTATTTCATACTCATAATGACACCTCGTTCACAAGGGCTCTGCCGATGATTTCAGCGAGGTGACTCGCAATGCCATCCCTCCCACGTAGGTATTGCTGCTTTTGCTCAGACACACGCACACACAAATTCGCACTCAGGCAGCCCTCCTGCTGACCTTGAGCTGAATCTGGCGTCAGCTGCCCGCCAAACTGTATCCCCCCACCCCACCCCACTCAATTCCACCCAGAAAGATCACACAATGCAAATCCAGCTAGTGAGTGAAAGAAAATGACTGGCAGCCGCCCCGTCACTGCAGGCTGGTCACTATGGTGAATTGCGCGGATGAAATTTTAAATAGTGCTGCTTACTAGGGTTGTCACAATACCAATATTCTAGGACCAGTGAAATTTCACTATTCCGTTTACCACAACAAAAAATGAATTTGCATGAACAGTTAAAGTTAAAGATTAATATAAAAATATTAACAAATAAAACACAATTATATTATATTATATAATGGGCTGTCAAAAATGTTATATATATATATATATATATATATATATTACACACACATATATATATATATATATATATATACACACATATATATATATATATATATATATATATATATATATATATATATATATATATATATATATATATATATATATATATATATATATGTATATATGTGTGTATAATATGAATAAGGGCTGTCAATAGATTAAAATTTTTAATTGCGATTTATCGCGCACCCTTTTCACTTATCGTGAAATTAAGCATACACCATTTACGTCCATTTTGCCATCATTGCCTATATCCAGCAAAGTAAACCATCAGATTGAAGTGTGATTGTCACAAAACTGTATTTTTAAGCTTTTTGCAAGGTAAATTTAGGTGACTTTCCAAAAAAAAGGACACTTGCAGACTCCAAAAGGACACCAAATAACCAAATGATATGAGTCCATATAATTCATACACACCCATAAAAAAAAATTACAGCAAAAAATTTTTCAGAATTCAGTATATAGTATGTGCAACAGCAAAGAGCTTGTTTACATTTTAGACAAGTCAAGTTGCGATACTGAACAGAACCACATGGAGATGCCTAAAAAACCTAAACCAAACGCCTTTACCTGAATATATATACTAAAGTACACAGCAACATGCTTCAGTAATTTATTTGCATTAAATTATTTTAACGCGTTAAGGATTTTGAATTAATCGCATGCGTTAACATACAACCCCTCTTAGCAAAAGAGTGGCCAACTGAAGATGGTCCGCATATTTCTGATATTCTAAAACAGAGGAAGCATTTTGTGGCCCAGACTGCTATACTGAGGGAGAGCCCAAATTAATCATAAACCCTTGCTAAATTAATCTATCAATTTCACCTAGCAATAATATTGCACTTATAATCCGTTTACCATTTTATTATTTTTCCTCTAATAGCAGTCAGTAATGGTGAGGTCCTACATGATGATAAGAGTCTAATTGTACAATTATACGCACGTTGCATCTTAACCATTAGCCCCACTCCCCCCTTTTACCAATTCATTTATGCATGCGTAGTGCAAACACAACAGCAGCCAGTTAGGTATTATTTGCCATGTGTCTAATTTGCTGCGAATCAGGAAGGCATTTGTGCTGGTTGGGGATAGGAGGCTATATACCCGGTGGAGGCATGTTTGCCGTATAATTGAAGCATCATTAGCTGAGTGCATGTGGGTCGCGTTATAACATGAAGTTATGGCATCTCCTGTGACAACATGTGATTAGATTTTAGTCTCATTTAGTCACTGCCTACATCAATTACTATTTTATTGTGTTACTGTACACTACCATTCAAAAGTTTGAGGTCAGTACGATTTTTTTAATGTTTTTTATTTTTTTACATTTAAAAGAGCACAATTATTGACCATTTCATGAATATTTCGTACAGATGAGACCAGCAGGTTTTACTACATTTGCAAGGACATTTTCAGAAAAGCAAGTGCTCTCCAAAAGTTCCAGTAAATGCACGCACTCAGAGGAACGGCACTCGAGCACAGTCGATGCCTCTAAAGTGTACACACACTCTCACGCTCATTGCCGTAAACCTCCTTCAAACACAATCCTTTCCTGTCACTGAATAGGACTCGAAACGATCAAAGCCTCATGGAGTCGCGTGTTAGATCAACGTTTGATCCGACGGAGTGCTCTCCACGGCCAATGGAAACCCCTCTTCCTGCCTGCCCCCGGGGAGGAAGCGACCGGCTGAGAGGTCAGGCTAATATTTAGAGATGATAAGTGGATACCGCTGGAGGTCTCCAGGCCTCTTGTTAAGGGTTAGTTACCCGGCTCTGAGAAACCCCTCCTTCACGCCACCTCAGACATGGGATCGCTGCTCTACCAGACACTCCAGCTGAAACATTCATGTGCCACGGCCGTGAAATTGCCGAGAGTAGATGAAGTGCGGAGACACCCGAGTTGCAGCTGATTGTTTTTTAATGCGTTGAGCATTGAGACTCACACATTACTACACAGATCCGAGTACGAGAGCGGGATGATTTCGCCGATATGACAGGATCAATAAAATATCACAGAGTGTTAAATACTGTATCAAGTACATGCTGAGATCTAGCTGAATGAGGCAGCGGTTTTGAAACATGGTGAATGATTTAAATGCTAAATGACATTGAATATATCTCGTACTATTGATCTCATTTTCAAATTTTATTTAAGTCCTTCCCCTTGAGTCGATCAGTGCTATGCCGTCCAATGCAGGTTTTACCTAAGTGAGACGATATTACCCTGAACTTCTTTTCACCCATATTTGTACGGCTAAAGGCACAGTCTGTGGTATGCTTAATATTGTCTTTTCCTAAGATTTATGAGTACTTTTGGGGCCCCAAAAAGAAGAGATAAAGTTTCCTTCAAAGCCACAATTCACCTCGTCATTTATTAGCGGCGGCGTTGGGTTGGCAGATCCCAGCTTTGTGTGTGAGAAGAGTTAGAGTAACACTATGCAGATGTTTGGGCATAGAGCAGATGTCAAGAGCAGGGGATTGGGGAAGGAGGGATTCGCACTTCTCTCAGAGCGATTGCTCGTTTTACATCACCTGCAGTTGTAGATGGGTAATGATGTGCACGTTTACGCAAATCCCTTCCTCCGTGTCTGTCTTGAGCTTAAATGTGGACCCGCTTGCATGTAGTTTTTCAGAAAGCACTGAGGTTTTTCTAGAAAGCAAAATAGGTTGTAGGTTATTTTTCTCTTGCCCAAACAAGCTTGTTTTTTCTTCCTTGTTTTTCACACTCTGAGAGTCAGCGCTGGTGTGAAGTGAACTGGTGTGGGTGAGCGTATGTTGAGCTTTTGGTTGGCATGTATACCGAACACCTGAATGTCCTTTTACCTTTTCTTGTGTTTGGCTTTTTAAATTTCTCTCTCTCTTTGTTTCTTTCTAGTCCTATAAAATGTTTTTGTGAGACATGTTTGGAAGCATGCTCGGTGAAACATGAAATGTCTTAGCCCTGAGTTATAATTTTTTCCCCGTTTGCTTTCCTCTGGACTATGATGTTAACAAGCGGCCTCTGATTTATTTGTATATTGTTTTCAAATCGGTTTGTTTTTTGGCTGTAACCTGGCACACCTGGCTGAGGCCCATCATCCAGCCTCCAGGGCACCGACTGAAAGAGGCAGCAGCAATGCAGCTGTACTCCTACGCACACACACCCTCCCTCATATAAACAAGACATGCTTCATCCATAACAGTGGCCTTAAGCCTCCTGGCTGGATGCTGTGGTCATGTTTGGGACATGTAGGAAATGCCGGAGCAGAGCAGTGAGTATCAAATACATGTAGGCGTCATCTGACCTTCATTTATCTGATCTTTCCTGTCGGCTAAACATTTAAAACAAAAGCTTGACGTAAGAGGTTTAAATCAAGACTGTATTTACATGTTTCTTCAACTTAATGTCCCAGAGATTTGTTTAAAAAGTTCATTTTTATTTTGTTGTATGAAGGTCACATTAAAACGGTTTTGGACATGTTTTACCTTTTGGAAATGTTTTACCTTCATCATTTATTTTTGCTATTTTTGCAAATGTCCAGTATGTTGAAATTTTATGTTTTTACCCTTGTACCAAACTCAGACTTTTAATCAAAAACTATGAAAATCCATTATAAAAATATGATTTATTGAATATAATATTTTGATCATTTAAAAAAAATAAAATGTCTGAAACAGTTGGAAATTAAATTATATATTGAACATTTTTTGAATAAAAATTTTCACGCTTTTTGTAAAGATAATAATTTTCCATCATGTCCACAACACTGAACAATTGTTCAAATGTTTTTTTTCAAAAATGAGTGTACTTGTTTACCATGTATGATATGTGATGTGGAAGAAGATACAGAGAAATCAAGGTAAATATATATCACCTGTGAATATTTTTTTTTTTTTTTTTACATAATTTCCAGTTAAGCTGTAATTTTGCCAAATTTTGCAAAAAGTGCATATTCACTTATTATTGTTCATTCGTGTTTGGGGTACTCAGTAGGAGCTATAGTAGGAGATTATCCTTAAAGACAAAGGAGGCAGCCATTTTATTTTAAAAAAATTTAAAGGGTATGTGTAATGCAAAATTCACTTTTACATGGTGTTAGAACATAAATGTGTGTGTACACAACCACCCTATAATGATAAAAATCCACCCACTCCTTTTTTTTAATCCCCATAAATCATAAGCAGTGTCTTAGAACAAGCCTTTGGAGATTCTGGGCAAAGTGACATCACTTTGCACAGGCCCCGCCTACGACTGCTGACGGACTCTGCCATTTTCTCCAGGCCGGAGCAGCCATAGCGACACCGTCTCGTAAGCAACTGAGGTGTTTTGTTGTTGAATGAATGCAGTGGATTCGTTTTATTTTTGAAGAGAATGTGCCCCCACATTCACCCCTAAATTTGTTTGTCTGCGTGAAACATTTTACCAAACTGCTCTGTAAACGAGGGTCATTGCAAAGGGACAGTAGAAAACAGGTTTTGCTAAAAAGATGTTACTCCAGAATGGATCAGTACCAACTGTTTGTGATCCAGCTTATAGTCTCTGGAGCGATACTGGATACGGCAGTAATGAAGGTGAGAGCATGCACTTTATTATAGTTTATCGGAGTTGTTTTATGTTTTTGTTTTAAAAGTTCATTAAGCACCCCCTGAAAAGGCATAAGGTCTGTATATATTTGTTTACTGTTAGTTGTAACGAGTATTTTTGTGTAATTCGTTGTGTATGTTGATAATGCAAGAGAGAGAGTTTATGGATAAGACTTTAATGTGCACTTCTTGTACTGTGTTTTATTCAGCTCTTACTGTGATTTTCTGGAGTGAAAATGGACATTTCGTCTTTTGTGTACAATAAACTTCATAAAACTCATCAGTAAAAGTTTTGGCCATCATTCGGATGGGGTCCACTACAACAGGCTTGTACTAATAGTGGATAACATAATTTATAACCGTAATTAAACTAAACTATAAAATTCCTATGGTATTGAGATGTGGTGCAAATGACACCGAATTTTCAGGACAAAAGTGACAGTTTTTGTTGGTAGACACATAAAACATACTTATCACTCTCACACTAGTTTAAAGAGAACTTACATTCTAAAGGTCAGAAAAAGCCCATAGCTGGAGAAACACCCATGTATCCTAATGGCAAACTGTAAAGTATTTACCGTATAACAGGACCTCTTAGCATCATAGACTGTCTTGTTCCTATTTATGGAGCCACTGACAAGAAACTATTAAAAGAGCTATTAGCCAGTGACATAACAAGGTGACGTCGTGAAGCGCTCCATGATGGGCTCGTCATCTGTGGTTTGCTGGAAGATGTGAGTCATCGGACAGAAAGAGCAAAAGAGGATGAGATGAGGAAGTGGGTGAATAAGTTAATCTGAAAGGACAAGATTCCCGCTCCGATCTGTGTGCTTGACTCTATCAGTATCTCAGATGTCAGCCGTATCCATTAAAGAATTCAACAGATCATCATTCATGAGAGCAGGGGCTGCTATTGAGTTAAATCACATCTTAGTATTGACGTTGCAAGATATTAAAAGTGTTTTGTCTCAGCTTTTTCTCTTAGTTAAGCATATTTTCCCCCAGTGTATTCATACTGTAGGTATGTTTAATTCCATGACAATACACATTTTACTGTATAGAAATTGAATTATATTAATAAATTAGCACTTTCCTACTTTTCACGCAGAAATACTAATGAGCGCTTAGAATTACCCATAACAATCGTGGAGGCGTGGTGCTTTTATTAGGCCTGTTAATGGTAAGTGCTGAATTCCCTACAGTTTTGGGTGCTGTGGCTGGCTCTGGAGTTTCCAGCGCTCCGCTGCATGAATATTCAAACAGCTCCATTAATGAGAACAGAGCTGGATCAAGGCTGCGGGCTCCACGATACGCTTCAATATGAGTTTGAAGCAGCGCAGCTGGTGGGTATACGCACATCAGGATGTGATGCGGGGGCATTTCTGCCCTAGGATCTTTCTCAGAAAGAAGTCTTTTATTCTTTTTCCTTTCCTTTTTTTGGATTTTTAATAACACTGTACGTTTTGAAATGGATCTAATTCAAGGCGAAAAACACGTGTTGTCAATAAAAGAGTTTGAAATAGCGTAGGATTCTCAGATCAGCTTGAGTTAATTAGCAGCGCTTTAACGAGTTGTTTTAAATGAATTATGACGCAACAGATTTCTGAAGTGTCCTAAGATATTAAATGGTGAAATATAGTGACATAATTTACACTAACGTTCAAAAGTTTGGGGTGGGTACATTTTTTTTTTTTTTTTTTTTTTTTTGAAATAAGTTTTTTATGTTTACCAAGGCTGCATTTATTTGATTAAAAAATATTGTAATATTGTGAAATAATATGACAATTTAAAATATATATTTTAATAACATGTAATTTATTCCTGTGATGGCAAAGCTACATTTTCAGCATCATTACTCCAGTCTTCACATGATCTTTCAGAAATCATTCTAATATGCTGATTTGGTGTTCAAGAAATATTTCTTATTATTATCAATACTGAAATCAGTTGTGCTGCTTAATGTTTTTGTGGAAACTTTGATACATGCTCTTTAGTATTCTTCAAGAGAGCATTTATTTGAAATGGAAATCTTTTGTTTTACTGTCACTTTTGATCAGTTTAACAGTTCCTTTCTGAATAAAAGTCTTAATTAAGAAAAAAAAAA